>NC_057807.1:411690109-411990109 GCF_018294505.1 Triticum aestivum
TATATATACCTACGTACCCCGAAAACATCCAGGGGCACCACGAAACACAATTTCCACCGCTTTAACCTTCTGTATCCGCGAGATTCCATCTTGGAGCCTTCGCCGGCGTTCTGCCGGAGGGGGGATCGACCACGGAGGGCCTCTACATCAACATCCTTGCCCCTCCGATGAGTTGTGAGTAGTTTACCACAAACCTACGGGTCTATAGTTATTAGCTAGATGGCTTCTTCTCTCTTTTTGGATCTCAATACAATGTTCTCCCCCTCTCTTGTGGAGATATATTCGATGTAATCTCATTTTGCGGTGTGTTTGTCGAGATCTGATGAATTGTGGGTTTATGACCAAGTTTATCTATGAATAATAACTGAATCTTCTCTGAATTCTTTTATGTATGATTGAGTTATCTTTGCAAGTCTCTTCGAATTATCAGTTTGGTTTGGCCTACTAGATTGATCTTTCTTGCTATGGGAGAAGTGCTTAGCTTTGGGTTCAATCTTGCGGTGTTCTTACCCAGTGACAGAAAGGGTTGCAAGACACGTATTGTATTGTTGACATCGAGGATAACAAGATGGGGTTTATATCATATTGCATGAGTTTATCCCTCTACATCATGTCATCTTGCTTAATGCGTTACTCTGTTCTTATGAACTTAATACTCTAGATGCAGGCAGGAGTCGGTCGATGTGTGGAGTAATAGTAGTAGATGCAGGCAGGAGTCGGTCTACTTGTTATGGACGTGATGCCTATATACATGATCATGCCTAGATAATCTCATAACTATGCGCTTTTCTATCAATTGCTCGACAGTAATTTGTTCACCCACCGTAATACTTATGCTATCTCGAGAGAAGCCTCTAGTGAATCCTATGGCCCCCGGGTCTATCTCTTATCATATTTTCTTTCAATCTACCTTTATTTGCATCTTTACTTTTTGCATCTATATTATAAAATACCAAAAATATATTTATCTTTTCATACTATCTTTATTAGATCTCACTTTCGCAAGTGGCTGCGAAGGGATTGACAACCCCTTTATTGCGTTGGTTGCGAGTTCTCAGTTTGTTTATGTAGGTGCGTGGGACTTTTGAGGAGCCTCCTACTGGATTGATACCTTGGTTCTCAAAAACTGAGGGAAATACTTACGCTACACTTGCTGCATCACCCTCTCCTCTTCGAGGAAAACCAACGCAAGCTCAAGACGTAGCACCAACCAGCTGTTGTGTCGGCAAAGTGGTAGGCTTCCACCAAGATCTGCATGCCGCCACGCAGGCGCCTGCTTCCCTGGCGTGCCTATCGCTGCTTTGGAGTGGTGGTGAGGTCGCGGAACCCTGCCGAGCGCGGCCTAGCCATGGCCTAGCGATCATCCCCAGCAAGGCTGGCCGGGGGCCTTGGAGTTGTCCCTGGCAAGGGTCTTGTGGGGGTCTTCATCATTTGATCCAACGTGGACTTATGGGTCGTCGATCTTTGTGAGGAGCTGCATGTTACCAGGCATGTGCTCTTCAAGTCTTGATTTTGAACATTGTCGATGGTGTCAGAGCTCTCAACCCCAAGGGTGGTGGCCCTGCCGGTCCCTTCGCAAGATGCCCCGGCAAGGGGCTTGTCGGGGGCCTCACAGGTCGCCTCGGCAAGGCTTGTTGCCGGGCGTGGCCCTGCTTGCCTAATGTTGCTCGCTACTCTGGGCAGCTGTCTTGATATTCTCTGTGACTGTCTTATCTTCTGTTGTCTTCCTCTGCCTCGCCCTGCCCTATTGTAGGGGTGGCTGTGACCGTCCGTGCACAAGTAAGGGGTGCAGAAGTACAAATACTTTTGTCCACCGACAGGTCTATTGGAATGTGAGAGGGCAGAGGTGCAGTTTGTCTCTGTGGCATGGATACCTATCTACAATGTTCTGAAGGAAATATGCCCTAGAGGCGATAATAAAGTTGTTATTTATATTCCCTTATATCATGATAAAGGTTTATTATTCATGCTAGAATTGTATTAACCGGAAACTTAGTACATGTATGAATAAATAGACAAAACATAGTGTCCCTAGTATGCCTCTACTTGACTAGCTCATTAACCAAAGATGTTTATGTTTGATAACCCTAGACACGTGTTGTCATTTGATGAACGGGATCACATCATTAGAGAATGATGTGATGTACAAGACCCATCCGTTAGCTTAGCATTATGATCGTTACAGTTTCATTGCTACTGCTTTCTTCATGACTTATACATGTTCCTCAGACTATGAGATTATGCAACTCCCAAATACTGGAGGAACACCTTGTGTGCTATCAAACATCATAATGCGACTGGGTGATTATAAATATGCTCTACATGTGTCTCCGAAGGTGTTTTTTGGGTTGGCATAGATTGAGATTAGGATTTGTCACTTCATGTATCGGAGAGGTATCTCTGGGCCCTCTCGGTAATGCTCATCACTATAAGACTTATAAGCAATGTGAGTAATGAGTTAGATACGGGATGAAGCATTACAGAATGACTAAAGAGACTTGCCGGTAACGAGATTGAACTAGGTATGATGATACCGACGATCGAATCTCGGGAAAGTAACATACCGATGACAAAGGGAACAATGTACGTGATGAGGACTCTCAAAATGGTCGAGACATAAAGATTGATATATTGGAAGGCTATGTTCAGACATGAAAGGTTTCGGATAGGTTCGGGCATTTTCTGGAGTACCGGGAGGTTACAAAACCCCCCGGGGGAGTATTGGGCCTTCATGGGCTTTAGTGGGAAGAGGAGGCCGGCGGCCAGGAGGTGGCGCCCCCCCTAGCCAAACCTAATTGGACTAGGGGAGGGGGCGCCCCCCCTTCTATCTCCCTCTCTCTTTCCCTTCCCCCTTCTCCTACCTCAATAGGAAGGGGGACTCCAACTAGGACTGATAGTCCTAGTAGGACTCCCCCCTTTGGCGTGCCCCTCTAGGCCGGCCACCTCCTCCCTCCCTCCTTTATATACGGGGGCAGGGGCAACCCAAAGCACAATAGACAATCTCTTAGCCGTGTGTGGTGCCCCCCTCCATAGTTTAACACCTCCTTCATATTGTCATAGTGCTTAGGCGAAGCCCTGCGTTGGTAACATCATCAACACCATCTCCATGCCATCGTGCTGACGGGACTCTCCCTCAACCTCAACTGGATGAAGTGTTCGAGGGATGTCATCATGTTGAAAGTGTGATGAACACGGAGGTGCCGTACATTCGGTACTTGGATCAGTTCGATCGTGAAGACGTTCAACTACATCAACCGCATTATTAAATGCTTCCGCTTTTGGTCTACGAGGGTACGTGGATGTACTCTCCCATCTCGTTGCTATGCATCACCTAGATAGATCTTGCGTGATCGTAGGGATTTTTTTGAATTACTACATTCACCAACAGTGGCATCCGAGCCAGGTCTATGCGTAGATGTTTTACGCACGAGTAGAACACAATGAGTTGTGGGCAATAATAGTCATACTGCTTACCGCCAACGTCTTATTTTGATTCGGTGGTATTGTTGGATGAAGCAGCCCAGACCGACATTACATGACCGCATTCATGAGACTGGTTCTACCTACGTGCTTTTGCACATAGGTGGTTGGCGGGTGTCTATTTCTCCAACTTTAGTTGAGTCGAGTTTGACTACGGTCGGTCCTTGTTGAAGGTTAAAACAGCACACTTGACGAAAATCGTTGTGGTTTTGATGAGTAGGTAAAAACGGTTCTTGCTAGAAGCCCGTAGCAGCCACGTAAAATTTGCAATAACAAAGTAGAGGACGTCTAACTTGTTTTTGCAGGGCTTGTTGTGATGTGATATGTTCAAGACATGATGTGATATAAATTGTTGTATGAGGTGATCATCTTTTGTAATAGAGTTATCGGCAACTGGCAGGAGCCATATGGTTGTCGCTTTATTGTATGAAATGCAATCGCCATGTAATTGCTTTACTTTATCACTAAGAGGTAGCGATAGTCGTAGTAGCAATAGTTGGCGAGACGACAATGATGCCACGATGGAGATCAAAGTGTCAAGCCAGTGACGATGGGGATCATGACGATGCTTCAGTGATGGAGATCATGAGCACAAGATGATGATGGCCATATCATGTCACATATTTTGATTGCATGTGATGTTTATATTTTATGCATCTTATTTTTATTAGTATGACGGTAGCATTATAAGATGATCCATTACTAAATTTCAAGGAATAAGTGTTCTCCATGAGTATGCACTGTTGCTATAGTTCGTCGTGCCGAGACACCACCTGATGATCAGGTGTGATAAGCTCTATGTTCACATACAACGGGTGCAAGCCAGTTTTGCACGTGCAGAATACTCGGGTTAAACTTGACGAGCCTAGCATATGCAGATATGGCCTTGGAACACTGAGACTGAAAGGTCGAACGTGAATCATATAGTAGATATGATCAAGATAGTGATGTTCACCATTGAAAACTACTCCATCTCACGTGATGATCAGACATGGTTTAGTTGATTTGGATCACGTGATCATTTAGATGACTAGAGGGATGTCTATATAAGTGGGAGTTCTTAAGTAATATGATTAATTGAACTTTAATTTATCATGAAATTAGTCTTGATAGGTTTTGCATGTCTATGTTGTTGTAGATCAATGGCCCGTGCTACTGTTCCCTTGAATTTTAATGTGTACCTAGAGAAAGCTAAGTTGAAAGATGATGGTAGCAATTACACGGACTGGGTCGGTAACTTGAGGATTATCCTCATTGCTGCACACAAAAATTACGTCCTGGAAGCACCACTACGTGCAAGGCCTGCTGCAGACGCAACTACAGACATTGTGAATGTATGGCAGAGCAAAGCTGATGATTACTCGATAGTTCAGTGTGCCATGCTTTACAACTTAGAATCGGGACTTGAAAGACATTTTGAATGTCATGGAGCATATGAGATGTTCCAAGAGATGAAGTTAATATTTCAGGCAAATGCCCGAGTTGAGAGATATGAAGTCTCCAACAAGTTCTATAGCTGCAAGATGGAGGAGAATAGTTCTGTCAGTGAACATATACTCAAAATGTCTGGGTATCATAACCACTTGACTTGGCTGTGAGTTAATCTTCCTGATGATAGTGCCATTGACAGAGTTCTTCAATCAGTGCCACCAAGCTATAAAGGCTTCTTGATGAACTATAATATGCAAGGGATGACAAAAACGATTCCCGAGCTATTTGCAATGCTATAGGCTGTTGAGGTAGAAATCAAGAAGGAGCATCAAGTGTTGATGGTTAACAAGACCACTAGTTTTAAGAAAAAGGGCAAAGGGAAGAAGGGTAACTTCAAGAAGAACGGCAAGCAAGTTGCTCCTCAAGGGAAGAAACCCAAGTCTGGACCTAAGCCTGAAACTGAGTGCTTCTACTGCAAAGGGACTGGTCACTGGAAGCGGAACTGCCCCAAGTATTTGGCGGATAAGAAGGATGGAAAAGTGAAAGGTATATTTGATATACATGTTATTGATGTGTACCTTACTAATGCTCATAGTAGTGCCTGGGTATTTGATACTGGTTCTGTTGCTCATATTTGCAACTCGAAACAGGGGCTACAGATTAAACGATGATTGGCTAAGGACGAGGTGATGATGCGCGCCGGAAATGGTTCCAAGGTTGATGTGATCGCCGTCTGCATGCTACCTCTACATCTACCTTCGGGATTAGTTTTAGATCTGAATAATTGTTATTTGGTGCCATCATTGAGCATGAACATTATATCTGGATCTTGTTTGATGCGAGATGGTTATTCATTTTAAATCAAAGGATAATGGTTGTTCTATTTATATGAGTACTATCTTTTATGGTCATGCACCCTTGTTGAGTGGTCTATTTTTATTGAATCTCGATCATGGAGATACACATGTTCATAATATTGAAGCCAAAAGATGCAAAGTTGATAATGATAGTACAACTTATTTGTGGCACTGTCGTTTAGGTCATATTGGTGTAAAGTGCATGAAGAAACTCCATGCTGATGGGCTTTTGGAATCACTTGATTATGAATCACTTGATGCTTGCGAACAATGCCTCATGGGAAAGATGACTAAAACTAAGTTCTCCGGAACAATGGAACGAACTACTGACTTACTGGAAATAATACATACTGATGTATGTGGTCCAATGAGTGTTGAGACTCGTGGCGGGTATCCTTATTTTCTTACCTTCAGAGATGATTTGAGCATATATGGGTATATCTACTTAATGACATAAGTCTGAAACATTTGAAAAGTTCAACGAATTTCAGAGTGAAGTGGAAAATCATCGTAACAAGAAAATAAAGTTTCTATGATCTGATCACGGAGGCAAACATTTGAGTTACAAGTTTGGTCTTCATTTGAAACAATGTGGAATCACTACTAGGAAAAACCTTATACACGAAATCTTACCAGCAGCGCGCTTTAAAATACAGCACTACTGCTATTTAGCAGCAGCGCGTGCCACAAAAACGCGATGCTGAAAGGAACATAGTAGTAGCGCGTCCTTTGTAAACCGCGCTACTGCTATAATTGCCATGTCACCGTCAAGCTAGTTATAGCAGTAGCGTTGTATTACATAGCGCGCTACTGCTATTGATTAGCAGCAGCGCCTTTCGATACAACTCGCTACTGCTAAGTTCAGTCCACAAGTTTAGTCCCACCTCGCTCCGCGAACAGGGTGTTTACCACCTTAAATATGTTACTTCTCAAGCTATAACAACATCTTGGTATTCATTGAACTCTATGTGTAGAATTGTGGCCGCAATATGAGTCTTCTCCGGTTCCTACCGGGAGAGGACTCATATTGACAATTCAGATTGTACATAAAGAGATCAACGATGGCCAATGTATTTTTGCATTAATGGCCAATGTATTTTTGCATGCTTACACTTAGCAGTAGCGCTTTTTATAGGAAGGCGCTACTGCTAGGGCGTTTAGAAGCATTGTGTTACTACTGCTAAAGCCATCCTATCACTAGGCCGCCCCTCACTCTCCTCTCTCTGCTCCAACTCACTCTCCCCCACACCATTCCTGTCGTCTGCCGCCGCCACATTGTCGCCTCCTCCATCCCGCCGTCGGCCATCACCCCCTCCCTCCTCCATCCCGCCACCGGCCATCGCCCCCTCCCTCCTCCATCCCGTCGGCCGTCGCCCCATCCCTCCTCCATCCCGCTGTCGTCGCCTCCCTCCCCCTCCCTGCCATCACCGCCACCTAGGTAGCTCCTCCTACCTCCCTCCTCCTCCCTCCCCATCCTTCCATTCTGTTCCCTCCTTCCTCCCACTCCTCCCTCCCTCCTTCCTACCCCTCCTCCCTCCCTCCTTCCTACCCCTCTTCCCTCCCTTGCCTCCATTCTTGTAGAATGGAGGTAGTTTAAATGTAGATTTTAGAATGTAGACATTGTAGAATGTAGGTTCTGTAATAGAATAATTTTTAGCCTATTTTAGGTGTTTTGAATAGAATAGGAAATTTTAGGTCTTTTGATTAGAAATTTTAGTAATGGAAAATTTTAGTAGGTAGAATTTGAAAAAAATGTTTTTTACTTGTTATATTCTGAACTTAGGGCATATTTTTAGGGTTTAGTAAAAGAAATAGTAATAGTGGATGAGGATGTGCATGTTTTAGGTATAGAACATTTTGAATAGATGATGATGTAGATTTTTTAGTACAACTAGTTTATTTAGTGTTGCTCAAGAATTGCTCATATGATGTAGATATAAACATGTATATCTAGTGTTGCTCAAATAGGATATGTTTGTAGGTAACAACTCCGAGTGGCCTATGTTTTGCCGGAGTGTTAATTAATTTCCTTCCGGCAAATTTCAAGCGCTCGATATGTCCTATTTTAGCAAAGGTCATGTCGGATTTTTCCTTTGAAGTGGATCGTTAATCCTTTTCTAATATTGCTTTAGGAAAATGGCGACACCACCACCACCACCACCACCATGTCGACTGTGCAAGTCAAGATGCGCCAGTAGCCTTACAACTGGCACGTTGTTCCGCATCTACTTCCAGCCGAGTTTTCTTCCTGCGGCAGTAACAAAATATATGAAACTTGTAACAACTATTTTTTAGTGTTATTGGCACTAATGCATTGTGTATATATCATTGTGTATACATAGATCGTCCCATGAAATCCGAGGTTGGAATTCAACAAGATGATCGGAGACACTGTGACCTTTGAGGCTCCTGGGGGGCCCTACACTATTGAGGCCGAGAAAGGACAAAATATGTCACAGATTGGAGGATATGGATGGAATCGTTTCATCTCCCACATGGATATCACTGGTGGTGAGTTGATCAGCTTCTCCTTCAGAGCAGAAAGACCCAAGCTGGCCGTCATTTATCTCAACACGGATGAAGATGATGAGGACCCACTTGATGAAGCCATCTATACTAGAAGAATAAGGCTGAGAGAGGACGAGGTGTGCAACCTATGGGACATAATTCCTCCACATGCTGACTTTGTCGGGGTGCCATTCGTGACCCGCCTGACAAGTACCATGGTTGATCGGCATGTTATGGTATGTTATACTTAGTGTACAATCCGATTACATGCTTACTTACTAGAATTCATTCTTAGTAGAAACGTAGTACTGTTTTTGATAGTGTAGAAACCTATACTTAGTAGAAATATACTTGCAAGAGTATGTGCGAGGCTACTTATTAAATTGATATGTTTTTCTAATTCAGAAATTGACAAAGATCCTATCTATGAGTTGTGGTATGGAGCCTGATGAAGAAGGCTCTGCTAGAATACGCCTTACCGCAAGGGGCTCCGTCACCACCTATGCGTACGGCATGGACACGGACGGTCGCACACACTTTAGCTTGGTTGGGTGGAAGAACTTCCTCATTGGCAAGAATCTTCGTGCTGGACAGGCCATCCTAATTACTATCAAGAACACCCACCGCCTTGGCTTGAGGACGATGGTCATCGCCGATATCATCTAGAACTACATATGTGTGTGGCTGTATAACTAACCCTAGCAGACTGCTATATGTTGTATGATTACCTAGTACTGCTTATCATATATGCTCTTGTATAAACCATATATGTGTGTGAGGATGCATGTTGACTATATATGAGTACCTATAATGCTTAATGATATTGTATGACTTCTGTATGACTATATGGTATTGTGGTTAATGATATGGTTATCTGCTATATGTGAAATTGCAGTTTGTTGAAATGAGGTACTGTTCTAGATCAATAGGAAGCAGGGGAAAAATGTTGAAAGATACAGTAGTAGTGCGGACAAATAAAAGCGCTACATCTACTTATTAGTAGCGCATGTTGGAAAACCGCTACTGATACAGTCAATACTAGTAGCGCGGGTGAAGGAGTCCTATATTAAGGGGTCCTCGGACAGCCGGACTCTATGCGTATGCCGGACTGTTGGACTATGAAGATACAAGATAGAAGACTTTGCCCCGTGTCCGGATAGGACTCTCCTTTGCATGGAAGGCAAGCTTGGCGGTCAGGATATGAAGAATCTCTTCTCTGTAACCGACTATGTGTAACCCTAGCCCCCTCTGCTGTCTATATAAACCGGAGGGGTTAGTATGTAGGACAACAACAATCATACCATAGGCTAGCTTCTAGGGTTTAGCCTCTACGATCTCGTGGTAGATCAACTCTTGTAATACTCATATCATCAAGATCAATCAAGCAGGAAGTAGGGTATTACCTCCATCAAGAGGGCCCGAACCTGGGTAAACATTGTGTCCCCTGCCTCCTGTTACCATTAGCCTTATCTAAAAAGCCAGGGTCGCGGAGTGCGGCCCGCTGGCGCCAATGATTCATGGCGCTCTCCACTTCAGAATTTGTAAAGGACATTTTGTCTGAATCCTCTGTAGGAGGATAGTCCAGTGTTACTCCCGTGTTGGCCTCCGTCCTCGAGGCCGCGCTTGGAATCCGGCTTGTGGAGGCACGGTTGGCAGGATCCCCGGACATAGTTCGGTGGATGTTCTTTCTGCTAATACACAACGGATAGTGTCATACTTTAAAGATGAACGAACCACGAAGCAAATTTAAAAACCATACCTCCTTGAGGACGGCTCCGCCATATTTTTGCTTGCCTTTCTTTTTAAAGGCCTACCCGGCATAGGCGCCCCTTGCTGGCGAGTCACCTCGGGTTCAGCTTGGCGCATTTATCGTCTCCCCTTTAGAGCGTAAGAATTGCGCAATGGGTAAGACGGAAGGAATAAATCTTTTCCGGAAGATAAGTACATGGTTCATTTACATGAGATATGGGGAGAGGGCCGGGATAGTCAGCAATGATGGCCACCTCTGCGCCATCACAGCTCGCCTGGCGAAACACCCCTTCCACGAGCTCCAAGAATATATCTAGATCCTCTTCGAATCTGGGGTCAAGGGCCCGGTTGCGATCCTCTGGCTGTGGTGCTAGACTGCGCAACTTCCTGGTTACTTTCCGCCATTCCTGTTATAAATAGACAGAAGTAAATATTTATAAAAACAAAGGCTCAGGGAAGGAATAGAGTAGAGTAATAGATGGCAGCTCACCCAGCTGGGAGGGTTGTACATGGAAAAGCCATGTGGTTTAATGCGGACAAACTCCTCTCTTTCCCCCTTGTATAAATCGGACAGTATTTCCACCAGAGTGGTGGTGGAGTCCAGACCCTTTCGGCCACAGCGAGTGGCATCATCGTCTCTGTTGAAGTGCCACATGGGATGCCCTCGGTATTGGAGTGGCTGAACTCCCCGCATTATTGATATTTCCATAACCTCAATTATTGATAATCCGTATTGAGCGAGTATTCTTATCTTGCTCATGAATTGAAGGACCTCCCTGTTATCTTCCTCTCTGGGGCTCCGAGGATGCCAGTTAAGGCGTTTTCTCAGTGGAGCATTTGTAAACTCCGGAAGACCCATTCGGATTGGGTTGGGAAGGAAGACATCCTCAATATAAAACCACTCGGAGGGCCACTCTTCGGATGGCTTCTTTGGTGTGCCGGATAAGTATTCGGTCCCGGTAATGCGCCATATCTTGGCTCCGCCCACTTGGAGTATTGATCCCCCTTGATTACGAGGGACGAGGCAGAACAACTTCTTCCATAGCTCAAAATGGGCTTCGCGGCCCAAGAATAGCTCGCAAAGAGCAACGTAACCTGCGATGTGCAGGATGGAGGCAGGTGTGAAGTTGTGCGGCTGGAGGCCGTAGAACTCCAGAAGCCCACAGAGAAACGGATGGATTGGAAATCTGACACCCTGCAACAAGTAGGAAACGAAGCATACTCGCTCCCCCTGGATGGGTTGGGAGAGTTCTCCGCCTGCTCCAAGTCGTCGAAGGAAGCCAGTCCGGCTCGGACGAGGACAAAATATGCAGGAGGTATGTACCCTTGGGTCTGCAACTTCACTAATCAGCCGTGGGATACGGAACACTTCTCCCAATCGCCCGGCTTGGTGTTGCGAGAGCGAGAGGAAGAGCCGCGGGCGTCGGCCATTTTGGAGTGGTTTTTTTGGGCACGCTCTGATGATTCCTCGCTTGGGGGAGATGGCGTGGATCGGATCCAAAGATCCCCGTCTCTTAAATAGACAATTTATTTACATGGCTAGGGTGGCAAATGCAAAAATGCCCCAACTTCTCGCATTCGCTCGACATGTGGAGGCTGAGACCATTAAGGTGTAGAAGCTGATGAGTGTAACATTAGATGGGGAACCGGACATTGCTTTTTACAACAGGTACTTTGAAGAATTCGGAGAAGGAACCCTCCTTGCAATGCCGAAGACAATCTGCGCACTGGACTCATCATCATTGAAGCCTGGTTCGGGGGCTACTGTGGGAGTCCTGGATTAAGGGGTCCTCGGAAAGCCGGACTATATACGTATGTCGGATTGTTGGACTATGAAGATACAAGATAGAAGACTTCGTCCCGTGTCCGGATAGGCCTCTCCTTTGCGTGGAAGGCAAGCTTGGTGGTCAGGATATGAAGATTCCCTTCTCTGTAACTGACTCTGTGTAACCCTAGCCCCCAACGGTGTCTATATGAACTGGAGGGTTTAGTCCGTAGGACAACAACAATCATAACCATAGGCTAGCTTCTAGGGTTTAGCTTCTACGATCTCATGGTAGATCAGCTCTTGTAATACTCATATCATCAAGATCAATCAAGCAGGAAGTAGGGTATTACCTCCATTGAGAGGGCCCGAAGCTAGGTAAACATTGTGTCCCTTGCCTCCTGTTACCATTAGCCTTAGACGCACAGTTTGGGACCCCCTACCCGAGATCCGCCGGTTTTGACACCGTCATTGGTGCATTCATTGAGAGTTCCACTATGACGTCGAAGATAGGGTTGATGGCTCGCCTTGTTATCAAGGACAACATCACCTCCGGGGGAGCTCTGGCCTCAGGACAAACTCTCCAGCTGGGCTTCTTCTTCTTGACCACCCGTTCAGCCATCACGCCGACCATGACTTCTCAAGTCATCGAAAGTTGCCTCCACATCAGCTCGGAATAGGCCGAGCAGATGGATCCAATGGAGTTATCATCTCTAAACGGGCTCCTGGATCGCATCGCCGCTCTCGAGTCGCTCCGGACTACGATCGGATAGGGCTTAAACCCGATCAAAGAGAGATTGAATCTCCGTTGATCACCCATCAGATAGCGGTGGTGGAGGAGCGACCCAACAACTCTTCCCCCATATTGAGGACGAAGTATGTCCAGATTTCTGAGCTCATCAAGCTAGATACATGTCCGCCGGAAGAAGCGCCCCGAACTCCAAACTTAGAATCGGACCGTGGGCCAGAAAAATTGGTTTACATCTCGGAGTTGGAACTATTAAGTTTGGAAACTCCTCAAGCTTTGGGCCACGAAACAGATCTGGGTCCGGACTTAAATCCACCCACCCGCCCAGACTCAAGCTATATTTCCCGCATCAAATAACAGTCCCAAGAGACTGTACATCACTTTTGGGCCAGATTCCTCATCATCAAGGACAAGGTCAAGGACTGTTGACATGGAGACGCAATCTCATTATTCTGCAAAAATTGCACGGACAAGGGACTCCTCAACACCATAAATCGCCGTCACATATCACGCTTCGATGACTTGGTGACAATAGTACAGAAGTACTGCGTGATGGAAAGCGCCTGGAAAACTCAGGCAGCCTTTTGGGATCCACTAGCTCTCGCTAAACCCCTCGTCCGAACAAAAAGGGTGTACCCTCGTAGGTCCCCCGATCCAATTGCAAAGAAATCAAAGCCCACTTCAGGGCGCGCAACTGTTTTGAAGGGATGGCTCGATAGGCCATGCAAAATACACACCACACCGGATACCATACCAACACATAGCCTTAGAGCATTTTGGATACTTTGGTAGGTGGCCAAGAGCGGCGAGGATCTCCTCATAAAAAACACCGCAGAGCAACATCCTACAGAACACAATGCTACAGTATTGATAGTCTTCGAGACTTTTGCCTCAGGTAATAGGCACAAGAGAGCACTCCGCGGCCTCGCCAAAGTCTGCCAAGTCACAGCAATAAACCCCTGGAACGACACAGCCATACCTTTTAGTGCCAGTGATGAACCGCAATTCAGAACAGTCCGGGCACCAGCCGCTTTGGTCCTCAGTCCAATCGTGGACGGCTTCCGGCTTACCAAAGTGCCCATGGACGGCGGTAGCGGATTAAACCTTATTTATGAGGAAACTCTCAACAAAATGGAAATAGACAGGAGCCGCATTGAACAAAGCAGCACAACTTTTAGAGGAATTATTCCCAGCTGGGAGGCACAATGTGCGGGAAAATCACACTCGATGTAGTATTCGGCACGCCAGAGAATTATCGGTCTGAAGAAATAACCTTTCAGGTGGCCCCTTTCACCAGTGGATATCACGCTTTGTTAGGGCGGGATGCATTTGCGAGCTTCCAAGCTATACCCCATTACGGGTACATGAAGCTCAAAATGTCGGGGCCCAATGGAATCATCACCCTTGCAAGTGACCGGACACAGCACTCCGCGCCGAAAATAAAATAGCCGCCTTGGCCCTCGAAGCTTTGTCTGAAGCCCTCGAGGCCTAAGAATTAACCGCGTTATGCTCCAAAGTGGATAGGGACGACGTGATACTCGATAAGCGATCCAAGTCCACCTCCTTCAAACCAGCGGACGAAATAGTCAAATTCCAAGTCCACCCAATGGACCCCTCGAAGATAACATCCATCGGGGCACAGCTGGACCCCTCAATTGACGCTGCACTACGGGCGTTTCTACGCGAGAATTGGGATACTTTCGCCTGGCACCCATCTGATATGCTAGGGATCCCACGTAGGCTGGCCAAACACAGCCTTAACATACTGAAGGGATATAAGCCGGCCAAGCAAACACTACGACGCTTTTCAGAACCCAAACGACAAGCCATGGGAGAGGAACTAGCCAAGTTACTCGAGGCCGGATTCATCAGAGAAATAAAACACCTGGATTGGCTAGCAAACTTGGTGATGGTACCAAAGAAGGATAAATTCTGGCGCCTATGTGTCGATTTCAAAGACCTCAACAAGGCCTGCCCTAAGGATCCCTTCCCTCTCCCGCGCATCGATCATATTATCGATGCTACCGCGGGACATGACTCACTGTGTTTCCTTGACGCATACTCCAGATACCATCAAATCAAGATGGCAGAGTCCAATCAAGCCGCAACGGCATTTATAACCCCATACGGACCTTTCTGCTTCAACACTATGCCTTTCAGGCTCAAAAACGCTGGTGCCACCTACCAACGCATGATTCAAACATGCCTAGAGAAACAAATCGGCAAAATAGTTGAAGCATACGTTGACGACATAGTCATCAAGACCAGACACACCGTATCATTAATAGACGACCTAAGGCTCATGTTCGATAACCTCCGAACATATGACATTAAGCTCAATCCGAAAAAATGTGTTTTCGTCGTTCCTGCCGGAAAGCTGCTGAGCTTCATCATTTCCAATAGAGGAATTGAAGCAAACCCAACTAAAATCTGAGCTTTGTCACAATTGGATACCCCAACAGATATCAAACAAATCCGGAACCTAACTGGATGTGTAGTAGCTCTAACCCGCTTTATCTTCAGATTAGGAGAAATGCATTGTCACTTTATCGCCTTCTTCGGCGAACCGAACACTTCGAGTGGACAAACGCGGCGATGGCCGGACTGGGAGAAATAAAGGCTCTTCTAGCAAGCAATCCAATCCTGGCCGCGGCGAATGTTGGCGAACCCATGTTGTTATACATAGCTGCAACACACCATGTTTTGAGTGCGGTGCTCGTCGTCGAACGAGACGAGGATGGACATAAATTCCTGGTTCAGAAGCCGGTATACTACGTATCCACTGTCCTCACACCATGCAAATCCTGATACCCACATTATAAAAAAATAGCATACGCGGTCTTCATGGCATCCCGGAAATTACGACACTACTTTCAAGAGTGTTCAATCACGGTGGCCTCCGATGTACCACTTAATGACATAATAAACAACCGCGATGCCACGGGCTGGATTGCCAAGTGGGCCATAGAGCTCCTCCCATTCGACATAACATATAAACCACGACGAGCCATTAAATCTCAGGTACTGGCGGATTTCGTTGCCGAATGGACAGAGGCTGAACCCCCTAAAGAGTATGGCGCATACTCCAAAGGGATCATGCACTTTGACGGCTCTAAAATGCAGGCAGGTCTCGGGGCAGGTGTTGTCTTAACATCCCCCACAGGAGATACAGTCCAATACTTACTCCGAATATTATACACAGACTCTAAGAATGCAGCCAAATACGAGGCTCTATTACATGGTCTTCGGATGGCCCACCTCGCAATATCTCAAATAAATGGAGACTTCAATGCCAAAGATCCGAAAATGGCAGCCTATCGTAATGTCATCCTTAAGATGTCAGCTCGGTTCGAGGGGCTCGAATTTCATCACGTGGTTCGGGAAACAATCAAGTGGCGGATGTCCTCGCCTGAATCGGCGCTAAGCACGACCCTGTCCCACCTAACATCTTTCTGGAAAGGCTTTTCAAGCCATCTGTGGTATGGGAAGGGGAGACCGGCAACATCAGTCCGGATCCGACCACAACCCCAGATTCCAAACACACGGACATAATCGGGGGCTCCACCACCAAAATAACACCTTCGGCCCATCTCATCATGGCTGTTATCGCCCCATGGACCGAACCCTTCTTGGCCTACCTTAATAGGCATGAACTCCCCGAGGACCAAAACGAGGCACGCTGCATTGTGCGGCGCTCTAAAGCCTACAAGGTCCATGAGGGAGAGCTTTACAAGAAAAGCACTACCAGGGTACTTCAAAGATGTACCTCTGAGGAGGAAGTGCGGCAGCTCTTGGCTGAAATTCACGCCGGCCTCGGCAGTCATCATGCCGCAGCTCAGGCCCTTGTAAGCAAGGCCTTCCGTATAGGTTTTTACTGGCCGACGGCCCGGGCAGACGCACAAGACCTTGTCCAACATTGCGTCGGATGCCAGCTTTTTGCCAACCAAAGCCATATGCCACCCACCGCCCTACAAACTATCCCCATAACTTGGCCTTTCGCAGTCTGGGGGCTTGATATGGTTGGACCCCTTAAAGGAGGAAGTGATAACCCACAAGTGTAGGGGATCGCAACAGCTTCCGAGGGTAAAGTATTCAACCCAAATTTATTGATTCGACACAAGGGGAGCCAAAGAATATTCTTAAGTATTAGCAGTTGAGTTGTCAATTCAACCACACCTAGATAACTTAGTATCTGCAGCAAAGTATTTAGTAGCAAAGTGGTATGATAATAAAGGTAACAGTGGAAAAAGTAAAGATAATAGTTTTGTAGTGATTGTAACAATAGCAACGGAAAAGTAAATAAGTGAAACACAAGATGTGAAAAGCTCGTAGGCATTGGATCAGTGATAGATAATCATGTCGGATGCGATTCCTCATGTAATAACTATAACATAGGGTGACACAGAACTAGCTCCAGTTCATCAATGTAATGTAGGCATGTATTCCTAATATAGTCATACGTTCTTATGCAAAAGAACTTGCATGACATCTTTTGTCCTACCCTCCCGTGGTAGCGGGTGAGGGAGTCCTGGATAAGGGGGGTATTCGGACAGCCCGAGTATATACTTTGGCCGGACTGTTGGACTATGAAGATACAAGATTGAAGACTTCGTCCCGTGTCCGGATGGGACTCTTCTTCGCGTGGAAGGCAAGCTTGGCGATTCGGATGATAAACCTCCTTCTCTGTAACCGACTCTGTGTAACCCTAGCCCCCTCCTGGATGGGTTGGGAGAGTTCTCCGCCTGCTCCAAGTCGTCGAAGGAAGCCAGTCCGGCTCGGACGGGGACAAAATATGCAGGAGGTATGTACCCTTGGGTCTGCAACTTCACTAATCAGCTGTGGGATACGGAACACTTCTCCCAATCGCCCGGCTTGGTGTTGGGAGAGCGAGAGGAAGAGCCGCGGGCGTCGACCATTTTGGAGTGGTTTTTTTGGGCACGCTCTGATGATTCCTCGCTTGGGGGAGATGGCTTGGATCGGATCCAAAGATCCCCATCTCTTAAATAGACAATTTATTTACATGGCTAGGGTGGCAAATGCAAAAATGCCCCAACTTCTCGTATTCGCTCGACACGTGGAGGCTGAGACCATTAAGGTGCAGAAGCCGATGAGTGTAAAATTAAATGGGGAACCGGACATTGCTTTTTACAATAGGTACTTTAAAGAATTCGGAGAAGGAACCCGCCTTGCAATGCCGAAGACAATCTGCGCACTAGACTCATCATCATTGAAGCCTGGTTCGGGGGCTACTGTGGGAGTCCTGGATTAAGGGGTCCTCGGAAAGCCGGACTATATATGTATGTCGGACTGTTGGACTATGAAGATACAAGATAGAAGACTTCGTCCCGTGTCCGAATAGGCCTCTCCTTTGCGTGGAAGGCAAGCTTGGTGGTCAGGATATGAAGATTCCCTTCTCTGTAACTGACTCTGTGTAACCCTAGCCCCCTCCGGTGTCTATATAAACTGGAGGGTTTAGTCCGTAGGACAACAACAATCATACCATAGGCTAGCTTCTAGGGTTTAGCCTCTCTGATCTCGTGGTAGATCAACTCTTATAATACTCATATCATCAAGATCAATCAAGCAGGAAGTAGGGTATTACCTCCATCAAGAGGGCCCGAACCAGGGTAAAACATCGTGTCCCCAGTCTCCTGTTACCATTAGCCTTAGACGCACAGTTCGGGACCCCCTACCCGAGATCTGCCGGTTTTGACACCGACATTGGTGCTTTCATTGAGACTTCCACTATATCGTCCCAATAAGGTTTGATGGCTCGTCTCGTTGTCAGGGACAACATCACCTCTGGGGGAGCCCTGGCCCTAGGCCAAACTCTCTGGCTGGGCGGCTTCGTCATGACCGGCCGATCGGCTGTTGCGCCGACGATGACTTCTCGAGTCACCAAAAATAGCCTCCACGTCGATTCAGAATTCGCCGAACAAATGGACCCAATGCAGCTCTCCTCCCTCAATGAGCTCTTGGATCGCATCGCCGACCCGGGCGTCGCTACGGACTATGATCGTATCGGGCTTAAACCCAACCAAAGGGAGATTTACTCTCTGCCGGTTACCCATGATATAGCGGTAGTGGAAGAGCATCATTCGAAGTCTCCCTCTATTTTGAGGACAAACTATGTCTGGATTTCCGAGCTCTCTGAGCCGGACACCCGCCCACAGGAGGACATGGACCAAACCCCAAATTCAGAGTCAGGCAGCGGGACGAAGAAATGGGGCAACATCCCGGAGCCCGAGCTGTTAAACTCGGAAGCTTCTTGGCCCCTAGGTCGATTGGGTCAGGATTCGAATTCAAAACCACCCACCCACCCAGATTCATTCAATCTTTTGCATATCAGACAAGAGCCCCAAGAGACAGTACATCATTACTGGGCCAGATTCCTTCTTGTGTTAAACAGGGTCAAGGACTGTCGCGAGGAAGATGCAATCTCCCTCGTTTGCAAAAATTGCACGGACAAAGGGATCCTCAATGCTATAAGTCGCCGTGACATAGTACACTTCGCTGACTTAGCGGCCATAGTGCAAAAATACTACGGAATGGAAAGCACCTGGAAAACCCAAACAAACTTCTGGGACAATCCGGCTCTCGCTAAACCCTTCATCCGGACTAAAAGGGAAAACTCTCGTAAGTTACCCGATTCAATTACAAAAAGACCAAAGCCTGATACAAGGCGTGGAACCGTATTGGAGGAATGGCTCAATAGGCCCTGCAAACTTCGCAACACACTGGACGCCACGCCAACTCATAGCCTTAGAGCATGTTGGATACTCCAGCAGGTAGCATAGAGCAGCGAGGATCTCCTCATAAACCATACAACAGAACAACATCCCGCCGGACATAACAATACAGTATTGACAGTCTTAGAGACATTCGCCTCAAACAATAGGCGCAAGCAAACTCAACACAGTCTCGCCGAAGTTTGCCACATGGCAACAATAAATCCATGGAACGACATGGCTATAACCTATAACGCCAGTGACGAACCTCAATTGTGAACAGTCCGGGTACCAGCCGCTTTGGTCCTTAGTCCAATCGTGGATGGCTTCTGGCTCACTAAAGTGCTCATGGACGGCGGAAGAGGACTAAACCTCATCTTTGAGGAAACCCTCAACAAGATGGAAATTGACAATAACTGCACTGAGCGAAGCAGCACAACCTTCAGGGGAATCATCCCTAGTTGGGACGCACGATGTGCATGAAAAATCACACTGGATGTGTTCTTTGGCACGCCGGAGAATTACAGGTCCGAAGAAATCACATTCCAAGTGGCCCCATTCAGCAGCGGATACCACGCCCTCTTAGGGCGGAACGCATTCACAAGCTTCCAAGATATACCCCATTACGGGTACATGAAGCTCAAAATGCCCGGGCCCGATGGAATAATCACTCTAGCTAGTGATCCGGACATCGCACTCCGCGCCAAAAATAAAACTGCCGCACTAGCCCTGGAGGCATTATCAGAAGCCCTCATGGCCGAAGAACTGACAATGCTGCGAGCCATGATGGACAGAGACGACGTGATAGTAGACAAGCGACCCAAGTCCACCTCCTTCAAGCCCGCGGAGGAGATAGTCAAATTCCAGGTCCACCCAACGGACCCTACAAAGACAAATTTCATTGGGACACAGTTGAACCCCACAGTAGATGCCGCACTACGAGATTTCCTACACGAGAATTGGGATATTTTCGCCTGGCATCCTTCAGACATGCCGGGCATCCCTCGCATGTTGGCCGAACACAGCCTCAATATTCTGAAAGGTTACAAGCCAGTCAAGCAGACTCTTAGGCGCTTCTCAGAACCTAAGCGGCAAGCCATGGGAGAAGATCTAGCCAAGCTACTTGAGGCCGGATTCATTAGAGATATAAAACATCCGGATTGGCTAGCAAACTTGGTAATGGTACCAAAGAAGGACAACTCCTGGCGCCTATGCATCGATTTCAAGGACCTCAATAAAGCTTGTCTCAAGGATCCCTTCCCCCTCCCCCGCATTGATCAAATTATCGACGCCACCGCAGGACACGACTCATTGTGTTTCCTCGACGCATACTCCGGATACCATTAGATCAAGATGGCAGAGTCTGACCAAGCCGCAACGGCCTTCATTACGCCATACGGCCCCTTTTGTTTCAATACAATGCCTTTCGGGCTCAAAAACGCCGGCGCAACCTATCAACGCATGATTCAGACATGCCAGGAAAAACAAATCGGCAAAACAGTAGAGGCTTACGTAGATGACGTGGTCATTAAAACAAGACACGTTGAAACTTTAATAGATGACTTGAGGCTCACATTCGACAACCTTCGAACATATGACATCAAGCTCAACCCGAAGAAATGTGTCTTCGGTGTACCCTCCGGGAAATTGCTCGGCTTCATCGTTTCCAATAGAGGAATTGAAGCAAGCCCGGCAAAAATCTGAGCTCTGTCACATTTGGCTATCCCAACAGACCTCAAGCAGATCCAGAAACTAACTGGATGCGTGGCTGCCTTAAGCCGGTTTATCTCCCGATTAGGAGAAAAGGCACTACCTATTTATCGCCTTCTTCGATGCACCGAACACTTCGAGTGGACGGATGCGGCCACGGCAGGACTGGAAGAAATAAAGGCCCTCTTGGCCACCAATCCAGTCCTGATCGCGCCAAATACTGGCAAACCCATGCTATTATACATAGCTGCAACACACCATGTTGTAAGCGCAGTGCTCATCGTCGAGCGAGAAGCAGACGGACACAGGTTCCCGCTACAAAAGCCGGTATATTACGTGTCCATTGTCCTCACTCCATGCAAATCTCGGTACCCACACTATCAAAACATAGCGTTCGCGGTCTTCATGGCATCCCGGAAGCTATGACACTACTTTCAAGAGTGCTCGATTACGGTGGCCTCAGAAGTACCACTCAATGATATAATAAACAACCGCGACGCCACCGTCCAAATTACTAAATGGGCTATTGAGCTCCTTCCATTCGACATAACATATAAACCACGGCGGGCCATTAAATCGCAAGTTCTGGCTGACTTTGTTGCCGAATGGATAGAAGCCGAACTCCCTAAAGAGTATGGCGCGTACTCCAATTGGATAATGCACTTCGATGGCTCTAAAATGCTGGCCGGATTGGGAGCAGGTGTTGTCCTGACATCCCCCACCGGAGACACGGTTCAATATGTACTCCAAATACTATAACAGACTCCAACAATGCAGCCAAATACGAGGCTCTGTTGCATGGTCTTCGGATGGCAGTCTCCATGGGCATCCAACGCCTTCAAGTGCGCGGGGACTCAAATCTCGCAATATCTCAGATAAATGGAGACTTCGACACCAAAGATCCAAAAATGGCGGCTTATCGTAACGCTGTCCTCAAAATGTCAACTCGGTTCGAGGGGCTCGAATTCCACCATGTGGTTAGAGAAAATAATCAAGTGGCGGACGTCCTCGCCCGCATTGGCGCTAAACGCGACCCCGTCCCACCTAATATGTTCTTGGAAAGGCTGTTCAAGCCATCTGTGGTATGGGAAGGGGAGTCCAGCAATATTAGTCCGGCTCCGCATACAATCCCAGATTCCGAACCATCTGACGTAATCGGAGGCTCTGCCACCGAAATAACACCCTCGGCCCACGAAATCATGGCTATCATCACCCCGTGGACCGAGCCCTTCTTAGCCTACCTAAATAGGCAAGAGCTCCCTGAGGACCAAAATGAGGCACGTTGTATCGTGCGACGCTCTAAGGCCTACAAAGTCCACAAAGGAGAGCTCTACAAGAAAAGTACCACCGGAGTGCTCCAAAGATGCATCTCCGAAGAGGAAGGGCGGCAGCTCTTGTCCGAAATCCATTCCGGACTCGGTGGGCACCACGCTACAGCTCGGGCACTTGTAATCAAGGCCTTCCGCATAGGTTTTTACTGGCTGACAGCCCGAGCAGATGCACAGGAACTTGTCCAACATTGCGTCGGTTGCCAACTCTTCGCCAACCAGAGCCATATGCCCCCTACCGCTCTCCAAACAATCCCCATAACTTGGCCCTTCGCGGTCTGGGGGCTGGATATGGTCGGACCTCTTAAAGGGGGAAGCCATAAGAAAAAATACTTATTGGTCATGGTGGACAAGTTCACCAAATGGATAGAAGCCAAACCAGTTAAAATGGTCGAATCCGGACCAATGATAGACTTCATATCAGGGGTCGTACACCGTTACGCCGTCCCTCATAGTATCATCACTTACAATGGCTCAAAATTCACAGTCGATGAGGTGAAAACATGGTGTGGCAACATGGGCATTAAGCTCGATTACGCCTCTGTCTATCACCCCCAAAAAAACGGTCAGGTCGAACGTGCAAATGGTCTCATAATGAGTGGCATCAAACCCAGACTAGTGCGATCCTTGAAGGAATCAGACACACACTGGGTCAAAGAGCTCGACTCGGTACTCTAGGGGATGCGGACCACGCCGAATCGTACCACCGGATACACACCATTTTTTATGGTGTACAGCGCAGAAACAGTGCTACCCCGCGACATAATCCATGACTCACCTCGCATGCGCATGTATGAGGAGAAGGAAGCCGAACTAGATCGGCAGGACAACTTAGATGCTCTGGAGGAGGAGCGTGACGTAGCAAAAGCCTGTTCCGCATTCTATCAGCAACAGGCTCGAAGGTATCAAAGCAGAGAAGTACGGGCAAAAACATACAACATTGGCGAACTAGTTCTATGCCTCCCCGAGAAGAAGAAGTACAAGCTCAAACCCAAGTGGGAGGGTCCCTTCATCATCGAAAAAGTTCTCACCGGAGGAGCGTACCATCTGCGTAACGCATCTGATAACAGACTCGAGCCGAACCCATGGAACGCGGCCAGACTCCGAAGATTCTACGCCTAATGCCGGACCCAGTGTTCGTCTCTTTACCTCCGCTTCTTCAATTATGTTCTCCTTTTTCCTTTCTTGCCCTCTTTTCCTTTTCACATACAGCCTTAAAAACTATACGGATGCTTTGAAATCCGGCCGCACTACCTCTGCTCACTATACATGGGGGGCTTCCTATACAGAAGCTAAATATAACTACTATAATGGCTTCTTGCCAGCCACATATGCTTTTTTTCATATGTGCCTTTTTCCACCATTATATGCATCGATATGACTTAAGTTTTGGCCATCCTGGGTTGCCTGGCTCTTGTGTTTATGCCCTACGTTCCCGTTAATTCGGCTAGGGCATAAGGGGAGCACCTGTGTGATTGTTACTGTCAGTTCAGCCGGATGTGTACCTCAGACTGGGTGAAGCCGAAAGCTAGCGTTCTTAAGGGAATATTCGGTCAGTGAACAAAAGATGTTTTCGTTCATTACAACGTGAATCCCCAGATGTTTTGTTTCCTGCATTTTTGTTCGCAGCTCAGACATGCACATCGATGCATGCGCACCCAGAGAAAGGAACCCCTAACGGAACTATTCTCTCTGGAAGATGTTTCTTACTATCCATGTAATATAACATAACTAGTTGGGTACTTGTCTGTTCAAGCACTTATGACCCCTATGCCTGGTTTCCATGCATACCCCGATTTTTCATAACTGTGCGGGTATTCGGATACACTCCGAACTATCGGGTCCGGGGGCTGAAGCGAAAAGGTCGGCCATCACAAATGATTTTCAATCCAGCTAGGGAATACATAAGTCCATTCAAATTACATAGTCACTTAGACTGGTTGTATTCTTCCTCTATACCATCCAACAGGCTGTCTAGCTTACAATCCTGTTGGGAATACTTCGCGTCTAACGCTACTTGGTCATAAACCAGACTTACGGGTATCTCTTGCCCATCTGCCCCTGTTGGTCCGACTTCGGCCATATGGTTCGGGTCAGCCTTGGTGTATCGCGTCTTCACCATGGCCCACGCTTCCCTCGCACCTTGTCGGCAGGCTGATATCTTCCATAACCGGAAGCACTGTCGTGCTCCTTTGAGCATCTCCACAAGTTCGCCCATGCCTCCTGGCAGGGAAGCGGACAGCCACAAGGCCTGGGCAATACCCTGCATCACCTGTCGCGCTCGTTCGTGTAGTTGTGAAAGATCTTGCAACATATCTCCTGTGGATCCGGGCATCTCCTCTTCAGGACGGCCCGTCAGCATACCTGCAGACATAACTCTGTCAATACGCTTCCTCGCCGAACTATACTACAGTTCGTTTAAGCACTTATTATAAATGCCGCGTCGAAGCCTCCTGTTCTCCTTCACGGAGTCAGCGAGCTGAGCCCGAACATCTTTTAATTCGACGCTCAGTCGGATATTGGCATCTTGGAGATTATTTCTCTCTCAAATAGCCTTCGTCAGCACACGCTCACCCACCTTCAGCTAACTTCGCAGATGTGGCTCATTATCTTCCACAATCTTCGAATTCTCTCTGGGATTGCATGTAGTATCTTTTGTTAGATTTATAAACCATGCCGAATAAATAACTGGTACAAGATTAGTCTTATCAGAAGAGGCCCTTTTTGATTCCTCTTGTTCGGCAACAGCGGCCTTCAGCTGGGCCTTGCATTCCTCCAGTTCTTGAGATAAATGGGTATTCTTCTCTATAAGAACATATGCATACAATGATCCTTAAATCAGTTGTGCCAACTGTTTCAAGTCTCAGGGGCTACCACTACACACCCTTATCAAATTTTGTTACCCGTGTATCCTTCACATACTGGTCCGTTGCTCTGGCAAGTCCATCTTGAGCGGCGTGAATATATGCGTCTCCAGAGTTGAAGGCATCGAAAGCCTCCTCGGAGAAAATACCATTGCAAAGTACAGCCCGTCTGCGCCGGTGATTCATGGAACTACTCACTTTGGAGTTTGAAGAGGAAAGAATGTCCGCATCCTCTGCGGGAGGGCAATTCGGTGTTGCCCCCACATCAGCCTCCACCCGTGAATCCGCTTTAGGAGACCGGCTGCTTGAGGCGTGGCCGGCAGGGGATCCGGATGTAGTCCGGCGGATGTTTTCCTGCCAGGACGCAATGCAAACTGTCATAATCTGGCAAGGATAATCACAGAGCAAGCCCAATTTGTACCTCTGCCCCGGCGTCTCAGCTCTAACCGCCTTCCTCTTACGCCTGCCCAAACCGGATGCCTCCTGCAAATGAGCCCCCGTGGGCTCGGCACGGCGTCCTGATGGCCGTTTCTGCAAAATTACAACATACGCGCTCAATGCACGGCATAATTCGGAATTTAGGGCTCCGGCTCTACTTACGTTCGACACCGGGAGCAGCCCGGGATAATCAGCAAGGATGGCCACTAAAGCGCTGTCACGGCTTGCTTGATAAAATGTCCCGTCTACAAGCTCCACGGATATATCCTGATCTTCTTCAAGTCCGGGGTCGAGAGCTTGGCCTGGATCCTCTGGCTGTGGAGGTGGGCTGTTGAACTCTTCCACAGCCCTTCTCAGTTCCTGCCTTGGAAATAGCAAGATAAATGACTGGTGACAAAGGACGCAGGTATGAATGGAGTCGAGTAAAGGGATTACAGCTTGCCCAGCTTGGGGGTTGTACATGGAAAATCCATCCCGCGGCTTGATGGGGAGGAACTCCTCTTCTTCCCCTTTGTACAAATCGGACAGAATTTTTGCCAGTGCGGTGGCGGAGTCCAGACCTTTGCGACAGCAGCGGGTGGTGTCGTCTTCTCCGTTGAAGTGCCACATGGGTTTCCCCCGATATTGAAGTGGCTGCACCCCCCGTATGGTGCATATTGACATAACCCCTATCATTATCATCCTGATTTTGCCAGAATTTTTATCCGGCCCATTAGATAGAGGACCTCTAGGTCGTCTTCCTCCTGGGGGCTCCGGGGGCGCCAGTTTTGGCGTTTCTTCAGCGGGGCGTTAGTAAACTCAGGAAGGCCCGTCCGGACTGGGTCCGGAAGGGGAACATCATCTACATAAAACCACTCAAAGGGCCAGTCTTCGGATGCTTTCTTCGGAGTGCCCGATAGGTATTCGGCTTGGGCGATGCGCCATATTTCGGATCCGCCCACTTGATAAATAGATCCCTCCTGATTGGGAGGGGCGAGGCAGAATAGCCTCTTCCATAACTCGAAATGAGCTTCGCAGCCCAGGAAGAGCTCGTAGAAGGCAACATACCCTGCGATGTGCAGTATGGAGGCAGGAGTGAAGTTGTGCAGCTGGAGACCGTAGAACTCCAGGAGCCCGCGGAGGAATGGGTGGATTGGAAACCCAAGCCCTCTCGGCAAATATGGGACAAGGCATATCCGCTCCCCCCTAGATGGGTTCGGAAAGGTCTCCGCCTGCTCCCCGCCATTATAGGTGGCTAGTCCGACTCGGACGGGGACCATGTATGCAGGTGGGAGGAACCCCTGGGTCTGCAACTCCACTAATCGGCTATGAGGGACAGAACACTTTTCCCAACTGCATGGCTTAGAGCTAAGGGTGCGAGAGGAGGAGCTTCGGCGGCCAGCCATGATGGAATGGCTTTTCCCGGGCACGCTCTGTTGAATGCTTGATTGGAGGAAGATGGTGTGATTTGGATCTGAAGATCCCCGTCTCTTCAAATAGGCGGTTGGCTTATAGGGTCAGGGTGGCAAATGTAAAAATGCCCCGACTTCTTGTGTTTGCTTGACACGCGGAGATAGCCATTATTGAAATACAAAAGCCGAGGAGTACGACAATAATGGAGGCCGGACACTATTCGCCACGACGGGTACTCTGGATTTGGAGAAGAACCCACCTTGTAATTCCGAAGACAATCTGCGCGCCGGACTCATCGTCATTGAAGCCTGGTTCGGGGGCTACTAAGGGAGTCCTGGATAAGGGGGTATCCGGACAGCCGGACATTATACTTTGGCCGGACTGTTGGACTATGAAGATACAAGATTGAAGACTTTGTCCCGTGTCCGGATGGGACTCTTCTTGGCGTGGAAGGCAAGCTTGGCGATACGGATGATGGATCTCATCTCTGTAACCGACTCTGTGTAACCCTAGCCCCCTCCGGTGTCTATATAAACCGGAGGGTTTAGTCCGTAGGACAATAACAATCATACCATAGGCTAGCTTCTAGGGTTTAGCCTCTCTGATCTCGTGGTAGATCAACTCTTGTAATACTCATATCATCAAGATCAATCAAGCAGGAAGTAGGGTATTACCTCCATCGAGAGGGCCCGAACCTGGGTAAAACATCGTGTCCCCAGTCTCCTGTTATCATTAGCCTTAGACGCACAGTTCGGGACCCCCTACCCGAGATCCACGGGTTTTGACACCGACAGCGGGGTCCTAGCGGAAACTAAGGGATATTAAGGCCTCCTTTTAATAGAGAACAGGAAAAAAGCAGTAGCACATAGTGAATACATAAACTCCTCAAACTACGGTCATCACCAAGAAGTATCCCGATTATTGTCACTTCGGGGTTGTCGGATCATAACACATAATAGGTGACTATAGACTTGCAAGATGGGATCAAGAACACACATATATTCATGAAAACATAATAGGTTCAGATCTGAAATCATGGCACTCGGGCCCTAGTGACAAGCATTAAGCATAGCAAAGTCATAGCAACATCATTCTCAGAACATAGTGGATACTAGGGATCAAACCCTAACAAAACTAACTTGATTACATGGTAAATCTCATCCAACCCATCACCGTCCAGCAAGCCTACGATGGAATTACTCATGCACGGCGGTGAGCATCATGAAATTGGTGATGGAGGATGGTTGATGATGACAATGGCGATGAATCCCCCTCTCCTGAGCCCCGAACGGACTCTAGATCAGCCCTCCCAAGAGAGATTAGGGCTTGGCGGCGGCTCTGTATCGTAAAACGCGATGAAACTTTCTCTCTGATTTTTCTCTGCGAAACGAAATATATGGAGTTGGAGTTGAGGTTGGTGGAGCCTCAGGGGGGCCATGAGATAGGGGGGCGCGCCCAGGGGGAGGGCGCGCCCCCACCCTCGTGGACAGGGTGTGGGCCCCCTGGTCTTGATTCTTTCACCAGTATTTTTTATATTTTCCAAAACTTGTCTCCGTGGATTTTCAGGTCATTCCGAGAACTTTTGTTTTCTACACATAAAACAACATCATGGCCGTTCTGCTGAAAATAGCGTCAGTCCGGGTTAGTTTCATTCAAATCATGAAAGTTAGAGTCCAAAACAAGGGCAAAAGTGTTTGGAAAAGTAGATACATTGGAGATGTATCAACTCCCCCAAGCTTAAACCTTTGCTTATCCTCAAGCAATTCAGTTGATAAACTGAAAGTGATAAAGAAAAACTTTTACAAACTCTATTCGCTCTTGTTGTTGTAAACATGTAAAGCCAGTATTCAAGTTTCAACAAATATTAGGAACTAACTATACTCACAATAACACTTAGGTCTCACAATTACTCATATCAATGGCATAATCGGCTAGCGAGCCATAATAATAAAACTCGGATGACAACACTTTCTCAAAACAATCACAATATGATATAACAAGATGGTATCTCGCTAGCCCTTTCTGAGACCGCAAAACATAAATGCAGAGCACCTTTAAAGATCAAGGACTGGCTAAACATTGTAATTCATGGTAAAAGAGATCCAGTCAAGTCATACCCAATATAAACCAATAATAATGAATGCAAATGTCAGTGTGCTCTCCAACGGGTGCTTTTAATAAGAGGGATGATGACTCAACATAAAAGTAAATAGAAAGGCCCTTCGCAGAGGGAAGCATGGATTTGTAGAGGTGCTAGAGCTCGATTTTAAAATAGAGAGGAATAACATTTTGAGCGGCATACTTTGACTGTCAATGCAACAACTATGAGATGGATGTATCTCCCATACTACATGCATTATAGGCAGTTCCCAAACAGAATGATAAAAGTTTATACTCCCCCACCACCAACAAGCATCAATCCATGGCTTGCTCGAAACAACAAGTGCCTCCAACTAACAACAGCCTTGGGGGAGTTTTGTTTAATTATATTGATTTGATTTGATCTTTTTGGATCATGGGACTGGGCATCCCGGTTACCGGCCCTTTCTCGTGAATGAGGAGCGGAGTCCACTCCTCTTGAGAATAACCCACCTAGCATGGAAGATACAGGCAGCCCTAGTTGAAACATGAGCTGCTCAAGCATACAAAACAGAATTTCATTTGAAGGTTTGGAGTTTGGCACATACAAATTTACTTGGAACGGCAGGTAAATACCGCATATAGGAAGGTATGGTGGACTCATATGGAACAACTTTGGGGTTTATCGAGTTTGGATGCACAAGCAGTATTCCTGCTTAGTACAGGTGAAAGCTAGCAAAAGACTGGGAAGCGGCCAACTGAGAGAGAGACAACAGTCATGAACATGCATTAAAATTAATTCACACCAAGTACAAGCATGAGTAGGATATAACCCACCATGAACATAAATATCGTGAAGGCTATGTTGATTTGTTTCAACTACATGCATGAACATGTGCCAAGTCGAGTCGCTCAATTCATTCAAAGGAGGATACCATCCCATCATACCACATCATAATCATTTTAATAGCATGTTGGCACGCAAGGTAAACCATTATAACGCATAGCTAATCGAGCATGGCACAAGCAACTATAATCTCTAAGGGTCATTGCAAATATATTTACTTCATAATAAGCTGAATCAGGAATGATGAACTCATCATATTTACAAAAACAAGAGAGGTCGAGTTCATACCAGCTTTTCTCATCTCAATCAGTCCATCATATATCGTCATTATTTCCTTTTACTTGCACGACCGAACGATGTGTATAATAATAATAGTGCACGTGCATTGGACTAAGCTGGAATCTGCAAGCATTCAACTCAAGAGAGAAGACAGAGTAATATGGGCTCCAAGTTAAATCAACAATCATGCATATGAGAGCCACTAAACATTCTCAATATGGTCTTCTACTCTCGACCCCCAAAGGAAAGAAAAGAAAATAAAACTATTTACACGGGAAAGCTCCCAACAAGTAAGAAGAAGAACTATAAATCTGTTTGGGTTTTCATTTTAATTTCTACTACAAGCATGGAAATTAAACTAACTATTTTTTTCTCAAGGTTTATCAAACACACAAGAAGAAAGCGAGAAAAAGAAAATTAAACTAGCATGGATAATACAATGAAAGAGTATGAGTACCGACAACCAGAATAGTGTGCGAACATGAATGTAAAGTCGGTGAGAAATACGTGCTCCCCCAAGCTTAGGCTTTTGGCCTAAGTTGGTCTATTGCCATGGACCGCGGCTACTCTCCCTAGTGTACTGAGAGGTATAATCAGGATACCACTGGCTGGTCATCTCCTCCGGATCCCACTGGCTGGTCATCTCCTCCGGATCCCACTGGTAAGATGATTGGCCTCGATGAGCGTACACCGCTCCCGGCGGGGCAAGAAAATTATCTGCAGTCAAATCAAACAATAGAGGCGCAAGCAGAATAATAGTCTCATTGTGTTTCTTATTAAATCTCGGGTTATACAGAAGCATCTTATCTTCGTTGTCAATAATAAACTCATGCGCTACCATGCTCCTGTATTCTAAAATGTAAGGAGGCAATATTGTCTCCTCTTTTTCATGGTGCCTAATAGGTATCTCAAAATGTCTAGCAAGACATGCAGCATAGATTCCTCCAAAGATGGGACCTTTTGTACGAGTCAGGCTTAGTAGTTTAGCAATGACGGCACCCATACTAAAACTATTATCTCCAAACAAGGCATGGTGAAGAATAATAGTATCAGGAACATTGAAGTTTCCACTATTTCCACGACCAATTAACCATCTACTAGCAAATATGGCAAAGTAGCATAAACAGGAAAGTGTATGCTAGAGATTCTCGCATCGGAACCCTTCTTTGGATCCCCTACAGTGATAGTGTTAACAAAGCCATCCACATCTTTACGATGTGGTTCCTCTAATTTTCCCTCAAAGGTATCGTACATAGCGCGCAAAAATTACGTAAAGACATTTCCCTGAATTCATCATATAAATGAAATGATACTGAAGGCGGTGACTTCTTAGGATAATAATAAAAGTTCTGCACGAAAGTATTGGTGAGTAAGAGATACTGATCGATCCGGTCAAGGAGGAAATCGGTGAGGCCTACATTCTCGATCAAAGAATAAAAGTCTTCATAAATTCCAGCTTCTCTCAAGAAATTGTCACAGGGCCATTCACACGGTCGTACTTCCACTATGCAAGGAAGATTATACTTGGCCTTTTCCTTCTCTTTAGCTTGTTTTTCCTGAGAGCCTTGGCTAGCAGAGCCCCTCAAAAATCTCCTTAACATTTTCTGAAAATTTCTAAAATTTTAGGAACTTCAAAATAAAAGTGTATAAAACTAAACAAGATTGGTAGCAACTACTCCTACAAGTGCCTAGAGCCTATATCATGCATTAGAATTACTTGGGACCTCATAAATATTGACATGCAAGCTCAAGAACAGGGTCACCTATGCAGCAAAAATTTGCAATAAATAAATCACTAGAACAAAAACTAATTGGACCAATGGAGGAATCACATACCAAGCAACAATCTCCCAAAGCAATTTTGTGAATGGAGCTTTGAGAAAGGAGATCGAAAATCGCAGCAAAATGAGCTAGAACTCGTGCTTGAGCTGGATGGGGATTTTTTTGGGAAGAAGATGGAGTGTGAGGGTGCAGGAATAAGTGGAGGGGGGCCACCGTCAGCTCAGGAGACAGGGGGCACGCCCTCCACCCTCGTGGCTAGGTGCTTGCCCCTCCTGAAGTGTTTTTAGTGCCTAAAATCCGCAAATATTCCATAAAAAATCATACTAAATTTGCAGGGCATTTGGAGCACTTTTATTTTTGGGATATTTTTTATTGCACGGACAATTCATAAAACAGATGGATAATACTATTTTTGCTTTATTTATTCTAAATAACAGAAAGTAAAAAGAGGGTACAGAAGGTTGTGCCTTCTAGTTTCATCCATCTCATGATCATCAAAATGAATCCACTAACAAGGTTGATCAAGTCTTGTTAACAAACTCATTCCGAATAACACGGAACCAGAGAAATTTCGAATAACACTAGGTTACCTCAACGGGGATATGAACATCCCCAACAATAATCATATCATATTTTTTCTTGACAGTGGGAAGAGGAAATTCAAAACCTCCAATAATGATAGTTGGAACTTTTCCAATAGAGTTGATACTATGAACTTGAGGTTGTTTCCTCGGAAAGTGTACCGTATGCTCATTACCATTAACATGAAAAGTGACATTGCCTTTGTTGCAATCAATAATAGCCCCTGCAGTATTCAAAAAGGGTCTACCAAGGATAATTGACATACTATCGTCCTCGGGAATATTAAGAATAACAAAGTCCATTAAGATAGTGACATTTCCAACCACAACAGGCACATCCACACAAATACCGATAGGTATAGCAGTTGATTTATCAGCCATTTGCAAAGATATTTCAGTAGGTGTCAACTTATTCAATTCAAGTCTATGATATAAAGAGAGAGGCATAACACTAACACCGGCTCCAAGATCACATAAAGCAGTTCTAACATAATTTCTTTTAATGGAGCATGGTATAGTTGGTACCTCGGGGTCTCCAAGTTTCTTTGGTATTCCACCTTTAAAAGTGTAATTAGCAAGCATGGTGGAAATTTCAGCATCCGGTATCTTTCTTTTGTTTGTAATGATATCCTTCATATATTTAGCATAAGGATTTACTTTAAGCATATCAGTTAAGCACATATGTAAGAATATAGGTCTAATCATTTCAGCAAAGCGCTCAAAATCCTCATCATCCTTTGTCTTGGATGGTTTAGGAGGAAAGGGCATGGGTTTCTGAACCCATGGTTCTCTTTCTCTATCGTAATTCCTAGCAACAAAATCTCTCTTATCATAACGTTGATTCTTTGATTGTGGGTTATCAAGATCAATAGCAGGTTCAATCTCTACATCATTATTTTTGCTAGGTTGAGCATTGACATGAGCATTATCATTAATGTTATCACTAGGTTCATGTTCATCACCTGATTGAGTTTCAGCATCAGAAATAGAAATATCATTGGGATTCTCAATTGTGTCTACAACAGGTTCACTAGAAGCATGCAAAGTCCTATCGTTTTTCTTTTTCTTCTTTTTAGAAGAACTAGGTGCCTCTAAATTATTTCTCTGAGAATCTTGCTCGATTCTCTTAAGGTGGCCTTCAGGATACAAAGGTTCCTGAGTCATTCTACCAGTTCTACTAGCCACTCTAACAGCAAAGTCATGTTTATTATTTAATTCATTAAGCAAATCAGTTTGAGCTTTAAGTACTTGCTCAGCTTGGGTAGCAACCATAGAAGCATATTTGCTAATGAGTCTAAGTTCACCTTTAACTCTAGCCATATAATCGCTGAAGCGTCCTATCTCAAAAGCATTATTCTTTAATTCTCTACCAACATAAGCATTAAAACTTTCTTGTCTAGCCATAAAGTCATCAAATTCATCTAAGCATGGGCTATGAAATTTAGTAGACGGGATTTCAACTTTATCATATCTATATAGAGAATTTACCATTACTACCTCTGTCGGGTTATCAAGACAATGTGGTTCTTCAACAGGCGGTATATTAAGACCATGTATTTCTTCAATAGGAGGTAAATTCTTAATATATTCAGCTTTAATACCTTTTTCTTTCATTGATTTATTTGCCACTTGCATATTTTCAGGACGGAGAAATAAAACACCTCTCTTCTTCAGAGTGGGTTTAGGAATAGGCTCAGGAGTTGGCTCAATTGGTTCAGGAATTGCCTCAGGAATTGGCTCAGGAAGAGTCCAATTATTTTCATTAGTCAACATATTATTCAATAGTAATTCAGCTTCGTCGACTGTTCTTTCCCTGAAAACACAACCAACACAACTATCCAAGTAGTCTTTAGAAGCATCAGTGAGTACATTATAAAAGATATCAAGTATTTCATTTTTCTTAAGAGGATGATTAGGCGAAGCATTAAGTAATCGGAGAAGCCTCCCCCAAGCTTGTGGGAGACTCTCTTCTTTGATTTGCACAAAATTTTATATTTCCGCAAGGCAGCTTGTTTCTTATGAGTAGGGAAATATTTGGCAGGGAAGTAATAAATCATATCCTTGGGACTACGCACAAACCACAATCAAGAGAATTAAACCAATTCTTAGCATCACCCTTTAATGAGAACGGAAATATCTTAAGGATATAATAATAGCGAGACTTCTCATCATTAGTAAACAGGGTGGCTATATCATTTAACTTGGTAAGATGTGCCACAACAGTTTCAGATTCAAGGCCATAAAAAGGATTAGATTCAACCAAAGTAATAATTTCAGGATCAACAGAGGATTCATAATCCTTATTAGTAACATAGATAGGTGAAATTCAAGGCCATAAAAAGGATCAGATTCAACCAAATTAATAATTTCAGGATCAACAGAGAATTCATAATCCTTATCAGTAACATAGATAGGTGAAGTAGCAAAAGCAGGGTCAGGTTTCATTCTAGCATTAAGAGACTGCTGCTTCCATTTAGCTAATAACTTCTTAAGGTCATATCTATGTTTGCAAGCAAAGATAGCTCTAGCAGCTTCCTCATCCATAACATAACCCTCAGGAACAACAGGTAATTCATAATCGGGGGAGAACTTTCATCATCACTATCATCAATAATAGCATCTTCAATAATTTCATTCTCTCTAACCCTAGCAAGTTGTTCATCAAGAAATTCACCTAATGGCAAAGTAGTATCATGCACAGAAGTAGTTTCATCATAAGTATCATGCATAGCAGAAGTGGCATCATCAATAACATGCGACATATCAGAATTCATAGCAGTAGTAGGTTTAGGTGTCACAAGCTTACTAATAATAGAAGGAGAATCTAGTGCAGAGCTAGATGGCAGTTCCTTACCTCCCCTCGTAGTTGAGGGAAAAATATTGGTTCTTTCGTCTTTCAAGTTCCTCATAGTGATCAACAGATATAAATCCCAAGTGACTCAAAGAATAGAGCTATGCTCCCGGCAATGGCACCAGAAATTAGTCTTGATAACCCACAAGTGTAGGGGATCACAACAGCTTTTGAGGGTAAAGTATTCAACCCAAATTTATTGATTCGACACAAGGGGAGCCAAAGAATATTCTTAAGTATTAGCAGTTGAGTTGTCAATTCAACCACACATGGATAACTTAGTATCTACAGCAAAGTATTTAGTAGCAAAGTGGTATGATAATAAAGGTAACAGTGGCAAAAGTAAAGATAATAGTTTTGTAGTGATTGTAACAATAGCAACGGAAAAGTAATAAGCGAAACACAAGATGTGAAAAGCTCGTAGGCATTGGATCAGTGATGGATAATTATGTCGGATGCGATTCCTCATGTAATAGCTATAACATAGGGTGACACAGAACTAGCTCCAATTCATCAATGTAATGTAGGCATGTATTCCGAATATAGTCATACATGCTTATGGAAAAGAACTTGCATGACATCTTTTGTCCTACCCTCCCGTGGCAGCGGGGTCCTAGCGGAAACTAAGGGATATTATGGCCTCCTTTTAATAGAGAACCAGAACAAAGCATCGGCACATAGTGAATACATGAACTCCTCAAACTACGGTCATCACCGAGAAGTATCCCGATTATTGTCACTTCGGGGTTGTCAGATCATAACACATAATAGGTGACTATAGACTTACAAGATAGGATCGAGAACACACATATATTCATGAAAACATAATAGGTTCAGATCTGACATCATGGCACTCTGGCCCTAGTGACAAGCATTAAGCATAGCAAAGTCATAGCAACATCAATCTCAAAACATAGTGGATACTAGGGATCAAACCCTAACAAAACTAACTTGATTACATGGTGAATCTCATCCAACCCATCACCGTCCAGCAAGCCTACGATGGAATTACTCACGCACGGTGGTGAGCATCATGAAATTGGTCATGGAGGATGGTTGATGATGACGACGGCGACGAATCCCCCTCTCCGGAGCCCCGAACGGACTCCAGATCAGCCCTCCCGAGAGAGATTAGGGCTTGGTGGCGGCTTTGTGTCGTAAAATGTGATGAAACTTTCTCTCTGATTTTTTTCTCTGTGAAATAGAATATATGGAGTTGGAGTTGAGGTCGGTGGAGCCTCAGGGGGCCCACGAGACAGGGGGCGCACCAGGGGGAGGGTTCGCCCCCACCCTCGTGGACAGGGTGTGGGCCCCCTGGTCTTGATTCTTTCACCAGTATTTTTTATATTTTCCAAAACTTGTCTCCGTGGATTTTCAGGTCATTCCGAGAACTTTTGTTTTCTACACATAAAACAACATCATGGCAGTTCTGCTGAAAACAGCGTCAGTCCGGGTTAGTTTCATTCAAATCATGCAAGTTAGAGTCCAAAACAACGGCAAAAGTGTTTGGAAAAGTACATATGTTGGAGACGTATCAGGAAGCCATAAGAAAAAATACTTGTTGGTCATGGTGGACAAATTCACCAAATGGATAGAAGCCAAACCAGTCAAAACGGCCGAATGCGGACCCGTGATAGACTTCATATCGGGTGTGGTATGATGTCTACTACACAACCTTCTTCTTGTAGACGTTGTTGGGCCTGCAAGTGCACAGGTTTGTAGGACAGTAGCAAATTTCCCTCAAGTGGATGACCTAAGGTTTATCAATCCATAGGAGGTGTAGGATGAAGATGGTCTCTCTCAAGCAACCCTGCAACCAAATAACAAAGAGTCTCTTGTGTCCCCAACACACCCAATACAATGGTAAATTGTATAGGTGCACTAGTTCGGCGAAGAGATGAAGATACAAGTGCAAAATAGATAGTAGATATAGGTTTTCGTAATCTGAAATTATAAAAACAGCAAGGTAGCGAGCGATAAAAGTGAGAGTAAACGGTATTGCAATGGTAGGAAACAAGGCCTAGGGTTCATACTTTCACTAGTGTGAGTTCTCTCAACAATAATAACATAGATAGAACATATGACAAGCCCTCAACATGCAACAAAGAGTCACTCCAAAGCCACTAATAGCGGAGAACAAACGTAGAGATTATGGTAGGGTACGAAACCACCTCAAAGTTATTCATTTGGATCGATCTATAAAAGAGTTCGTACTAGAATAACACCTTAAGACACAAATCAACCAAAACCCTCATGTCACCTAGATACTCCATTGTCACCTTAAGTATCCGTGGGCATGATTATACGATATGCATCACACAATTTCAGATTCATCCAACCAACATAAAAGTACTTCAAAGAGTGCCCCAAAGCTACTACCGGAGAGTTAAGAACGTGTGCCAACCCCTATGCATAGGTTCCCAAGTGTCACGAAACCCGCAAGTTGATCACCAAAACATACATCAAGTGGATCAATAGAATAACCCATTGTCACCACGGTTATCCCACACAAGACATACATCAAGTGTTCATAAAAGACTCAATCCGATAAGATAACTTCAAAAGGGGAAACTCAATTCATCACAAGAGTGTAGAGGGGGAGAAACATCATAAGATCCAACTACAATAGGAAAGCTCGGGATACATCAAGATCGTGCCATAGATGGAACACGAGAGAGAACACGAGAGAGAGAGAGAGAGAGAGAGAGAGAGAGAGAGAGAGATCAAACACATAGCTACTGGTGCATACCCTCAGCCCCGAGGGTGAACTACTCCCTCCTCGTCATGGATAGCGCCGGGATGATGAAGATGGCCTCCGGTGATGGGATCCCCCTCTGGCTGGGTGCCGGAACACGGTCCCGATTGGTTTTTGGTAGCTACAGAGGCTTGCGGCAGCGGAACTCGCGATCTATCTTCTGTTCTGGAAGTTTTAGGGTACGTAGGTATATATGGGTGCAGGGGGTACGTCGGTGGACCTCCGGGCTGCTCACGAGGTAGGGAGGCGCGCCCAAGGGGGCGCCCTCCACCCTCGTGGGCAGCCCGGGACTCCCCTGGCGTGCACTCCAAGCCCATCAGGTTGGTTTCCTTCCAAATTTAACTTCTCCAGTTGATTTCGTTCCGTTTTGATTCCGTCTGATATTCCTTTTCCTCGAAACACTGAAATAGGCATAAAACAACAAATCTGGGCTGGGCCTACGGTTAATAGGTTAGTCCCAAAAATAATATAAAAGTGGATAATAAAGCCCAATATTGCCTAAAACAGTAGATAAAGTAGCATGGAGCAATCAAAAATTATAGATACGTTGGAGATGTATCATGGTACACCGTTATGGTGCCCCCCACAGCATCATCACCGACAACGGCTCCAACTTCACGGCCGATGAGGTGAAAAGTTGGTGCGGCAAGATTGGCATTAAGCTCGATTACGCCTCCGTCTATCACCCTCAAACAAACGATCAAGTCGAACAAGCCAATGGTCTTATTATGAGCGGCATTAAACCTAGACTAGTGCGATCCTTAAAAGAATCAGACACACACTAGGTTGAGGAGCTCGACTCCATACTCTGGGGGCTACGGACCACGCCAAATCGCACAACTGGATACACACCCTTCTTCATGGTGTACGGCGCAGAGGTTGTGCTGCCCTGCGACATTATTCATGACTCACCTCGAGTGCGCATGTACGAACAGAGAGAGGCCGAGCTCGATCGGCAGGACGGTTTAGATGCCCTGGAAGAGGAGCTCGATGTTTCAAAGGCCCGTTCTGCATTCTATCAACAACAGGCTCGCAGGTATCAAAGCAAAGAAGTACGGGCCAAGACTTATAATATTGGCAAACTCGTTCTACTCCTACTGGAGAAGAAAAAGGACAAGCTCAAGCCCAAGTGGGAGGGCCCCTTCATTATTGACAAAGTTCTCACCGGAGGGGCGTACCGATTGCGGGATGCATCCGATAATCGCCTCGAGCCAAACCCATGGAACGCAGCCAGACTCCAAAGATTCTACGCCTAGCGCCGAACTCCCAGTTCCTCTCCTTCCCTCTGTTGATTTTGATTTTCTTTTTTAGCCCTCCTCTCTCCTCTCCTTTTTGAAAAGCTCTGATGCTTTATTGTGGCTAGACTAAACACTTGTAACGCACTAATTTTCAAGTATATGTCGTCACTATACCTGGGGGCTTCTTATACAGAAGCTTAAGATAATTATCTTCAGGGCATCAAGCCCACTGCATATGCGTCATTTTTCCATATGCACCTTTTCTTCGCCATTATATGCATCGATATGACTTAAGTTTTGGCCAAGCTGGGTTGCCTGGCTCCTGTGCTTATGCCCTACGTTCCCGTTAGTTCGGCTAGGGCATAAAGGGAGCACCTCTGCGATTGTTACCGCCGGGTAATCTGGACGTGTACCTCAGACTGGGTGAAGCCGAAAGCTAGCGTTCTTAAGGGAATATTTGGTCGGTGGACTAAAGATGTTTTTACCTATCACAATACAAACCCCCAGATGTTACATATCCTGCGCTTTTTTATCGCAGTTCGGACATGCACATTAAGGCATGCGTACCCAAGGAAAGGAACCCTTAACGGAACTATTCTCCCTGGAAGATGTTTCTTACTAACCATGTAATATAACATAGCTAGTTGGGTACTTGTCTGTTCAAGCAATTATGACCCCTACGCCTGGTTTCCACGCGTACCCCGGTTTATATTACCGAGTGGGTATTCGGAAACACTCCGGACTGTTGGGCCCAGAGGCCGAAGCGAAAAGGTCTGCCATGACAAATGTTTTACAATCCGGCTAGGGACAAATATGTCAATTGAAGTACATAGTCATTTAGACTCAAATACTTCTTCTTCTACGCCATCCAACAGGTTGTCTAGCCTACAATCCTATTGGGAATACTTTGCAACTAATCCTACCTGGTTATATACCAGACTAACAGGAACTTCTTTCCCATCTGACCATACAGGTCCGACCCGGGCCATATGATTCGGGTCAAGCTTGGTATACCGTGTCTTCACCATGGCCCAAGCATCTCTCGCCCCTTCTTGACAGGTAGATATATTCCATAGTCAGAAACGCCGCCGCGCTCCTTTGAAAAGTTGAGCAAGCTCTACCATACTTCCTGGTAGGGAGGAGGATGGCCACAAGGCCTTGGCGACACTCCGCATGACCTGCCGAACTTGCTCATGCAGTTGCCAAAGCTCTTGTAGCAGATCGCCTGAGGATCCAGGCATCTCCTCTCTGGGACGGCCCGTCAGGATTCCTACAGACATAACTCTGTTAGTTCTTGTCTTTACTGAACTATGTAAATGCTTGTTGGATAACATACTAAAAATGCCGTGCTGAAGCCTCTTATTTTCCTTCACGGAGTCAGCCAGCTGGGCCCGAACATCTTTCAATTCTTCACCCAACTAGGTATTAGCATCTTGGAGTGTGTTATTCTTCCGTATGACTCGTGTAAGTACACGCTCGCCAGCGGCCGCTTGCCTTTGTGCCTCTTGCTCACCCTCTTGTGGGGTTCCCGGATTCAGTTCCGGATTATCTGAGGATTTTTCATCATCAGATATTGTTAGCGTTACTGGTTTATGAACACAATACTGTTTTTCCTCAATTCGGGAATACATACCAGTGACGCCTCTTCGGATCTTGCAGCTTGGCCATAGCGGCCATTAGCTGGGTTCGACACTCTGCCAGCTCTTGAGACAACAGATTGTTCTTCTCCGAGAGAACCTATATGTTCAATGATCCTTAAATTAGTTGTACCAACTGCTCTAAGTCTCAGGGGCTACTGATATACATAATTATCAGATTTTTATACTTACCCGTATATCTTTCAAATACTGGTATGTGGCTCTAGCAAGCCCATCCTGAGCAGCTCAGATGTACGCATCATCCGAGTTGAAGGCATTAAAAGCCTCATCTGAAAAACTAGGGTCATGGAGTGCGGCCCGCCGGCGTCGATGATTCATGGCGCTCTCCACTTCAGAATTTGTAACGGACATTTTGTCTGAATCCTTTGTAGGAGGACAGTCCGGTGTTACTCCCGTGTTGGCCTCCGTCCTCGAGACCAGGCTTGCCATCCGACTAGTGGAGGCACGGTTGGCAGGATCCCCGTACCTAGTTCAGCGGATGTTCTTTCTGCTAATACACAACGGATAGTGTCATACTTTAAAGATTACGAACCACCGAGCATATTTAAAAACCATACCTCCTCGAGGATGGCTCCGCCATATTTTTGCTCGCCTTTCTTTTTAAAGGCCTACACGGCACAGGCGCCCCTTGCTGGTGAGTCGCCTCGGGTTTGGCTTGGCGCGTTGATCGTCTCCCCTTTAGAGCATAAGAATTGCGCGGTGGGTAAGACGGAAGGAATAAATATTTTTTGGAAGATAAGTCCCTGGTTTACTTACATGCGATACAGGGAGCAGGCCGAGATAGTCAGCAATGATGGCCACCTCTGTGCCATCACAGCTCGCCTGGTGAAATACCCCTTCCATGAGCTCCATGAATATATTCGGATCCTCTTTGAATCTGGGGTCGAGGGCCTGGTTGTGGTCCTCTGGCTGTGGTGCTGGACTGTGGAACTCCCTGGTTACTTTTCCCCATTCCTGTTATAAATAGACAGAAGTAAATATTTATAAAAACAAAGGCTCAGGGAATGAATAGAGTAGAGTAATGGATGGCAGCTCACCCAACTGGGAGGGTTGTACATGGAAAAGCCATCCCGTGGTTTAATGCGGACGTACTCCTCTCTTTCCCCCTTGTATAAATCGGACAGTATTTCCACCAGAGCGGTGGTGGAGTCCAGACCCTTTCGGCCACAGCGGGTGGCATCATCGTCTCTGTTGAAGTGCCACATGGGATGCCCTCGGTATTGGAGTGGTTGAACTCCCCGCATTATGGATATCGCCATAACCTCAATTATTGACAATCTGGATTGAGCGAGTATTTTTATCTTGCTCACGGACCTCGCTGTTATCTTCCTCTCTGGGGCTCCAAGGATGCCAGTTAAGGCATTTTCTCAGTGGGGTATTTGTAAACTCCGGAAGACCCATTCAGATTGGGTCGGGAAGGGAGACGTCCTCAATATAAAACCACTTGGAGGGCCACTCTTCGGGTTCCTTCTTCGGTGTGTCGGATAAGTATCCGGTCCCAACAATGCGCCATATCTCGGCTCCGCCCACTTGGAGTATTGATCCCCCTTGATTATGGGGGACGAGACAGAACAGCTTCTTCCATAGCTCAAAATGGGCTTCACAGCCCAAGAATAGCTCGCAAAGAGCAACGTAACCTGCGATGTGTAGGATAGAGGCATGTGTGAAGTTGTGCGGCTGGAGGCCGTAGAACTCCAGAAGCGCGTGGAGAAACGGATGGATTGGAAATCTGACACCCCGCAACAACTAGGAAACAAAGCATACTCGCTCCCCCTGGATGTGTTGGGAGAGTTCTCCGCCTGCTCCCCGCCGTCGAAGGAAGCCAGTCCGGCTCAGACGGGGACAAAATATGCAGGAGGTAGGTACCCTGCGGTCTGCAACTTCACTAATCGGTCGTGGGATACGGAACACTTCTCCCAATCTCCCGGCTTGGTGTTGCGAGAGCGAGAGGAAGAGCCGCGGGTGCCGGCCATGTTGGAGTGGTTTTTTCGGGCACGCTCTGATGATTCCTCGCTTGGGCGAGATGGCGTGGATAGGATCTAAAGATCACCTTATCTTAAATAGACAATTTATTTACATGGCTAGGGTGGCAAATGCAAAAATGCCCCGACTTCTCGCATTCGCTCGATAGGTGGAGGCTAAGACCGTTAAGGTGCAGAAGCTGGTGAGCATAACATAAAATGGGGAACCGGACACTACTTTTTACAACAGGTACTTTGAAGAATTCGGAGAATGAACCCGCCTTGCAATGCTGAAGACAATCTGCGCGCCGGACTCATCGTCATTGAAGCCTGGTTCGGGGGCTACTGAGGGAGGCCTGGATTAAGGGGTCCTTGGAGAGCCGGACTATATGCGTATGCCGGACTATTGGACTATGAAGATACAAGATAGAAGACTTCGTCCCGTGTCCGGATAGGACTCTTCTTTGCATGGAAGGCAAGCTTGGCGGTCAGGATATGAAGATTCCCTTCTCTGTAACCGACTCTGTGTAACCCTAGCCCCCTCTGGTATCTATATAAACTAGAGGGTTTAGTTCGTAGGACAACAACAATCATAACCACAGGCTAGCTTCTAGGGTTTAGCCTCTACGATCTCGTGGTAGATCAACTCTTGTAATACTCATATCATCAAGATCAATCAAGCAGGAAGTAGGGTATTACCTCCATCGAGAGGGCCCGAATCTAGGTAAACATTGTGTCCCCCGCCTCCTGTTACCATTAGCCTTAGACGCACAGCTCGGGACCCCCTACCCGAGATCCGCCTGTTTTGACACCGACAGCGGGTACATAGAGCACTACTACTATCTATTAGCTGTAGCGGCTTATTAGTAGCGCGGCCACCCACGCTACTAATAGCGTTAAAACCCGCACTACTGCTAGGGTTTTGCCTAGTAGTGAATAGTTTCACAACTCACGCCACCTGGAACACCACAGCGTAATGGTGTGTCCGAATATCGTAACCGTACTTTATTGGATATGGTGCGATCTATGATGTCCCTTACTGATTTACCTCTATCATTTTGGGGTTATACTTTAGAGACGGTTGCATTCACTTTAAATTGGGCACCATCAAAATCCGTTGAGACGATGCCTTATAAATTGTGGTTTGGCAAGAAACCAAAGTTGTCGTTTCTTAAAGTTTTGGGTTGTGATGCTTATGTGAAAATCTTCAACCTGATAAGCTCGAACCCAAATCGGAGAAGTGCGTCTTCGTAGGATACCCAAAGGAAACTATTGGGTACACCTTCTATCACAGATCCGAAGGCAAGATATTCGTTGCTAAGAATGGATCCTTTCTAGAGAAGGAGTTTCTCTCTAAAGAAGTGAGTGGGAGGAAAGTAGAACTTGATGAGGTAATTGTACATTCTCCCGAGTTGGAAAGTAGTTCATCATAGAAATCGGTTCCAGTGATTCCTACACCAATTAGTGAGGAAGCTAATGATGATGATCATGAAACTTCAGATAAAGTTACTACTGAACCACGTAGGTCTTCAGAGTACGGTCCGCACCAGAGTGGTATTGTACTCCTATTCTGGAAGTCATGTTACTAGACCATGATGAACCTACGAACTATGAGGAAGCAATGATGAGCCCAGATTCCATGAAATGGCTTGAGGCCATGAAATCTGAGATGGGATCCATGTATGATAACAAAGTATGGACGTTGGTGGACTTGCCCGATGATCGGCAAGCCATAGAAAATAAATGGATCTTCAAGAAGAAGACTGACACTGATGGTAATGTTACACTCTACAAAGCTCGACTTGTTGTGAAAGGTTTTTGAAAAGTTCAAGGAGTTGACTACGACGAGACTTTCTCACCTGTAGCTAGTCTTAAATCTTTCTAAATCATGTTAGCAATTGCCGCATTTTATGATTATGAAATTTGGTAGATGGATGTCAAAACTGCATTCCTTAATGGATTTCTTGAAGAAGAGTTGTATATGATGCAACCAGAAGGTTTTGTCGATCCAAAGGGTTCTAACAAAGTGTGCAAGCTCCAGCGATCCATTTATGGACTGGAGCAAGCCTCTCGAAGTTGGAATAAACGCATTGATAGTGTGATCAAAGCATATGGTTTTATACAAACTTTTGGAGAAGCCTGTATTTACAAGAAAGTGTGTGGGAGCTCTGTAGCATTTCTAATATTATATGTGGATGTCATATTGTTGATTGGAAATGATACAGAATATCTGGATAGCATAAAAGGATATTTGAATAAGAGTTTTTCAATGAAAGGCCACGGTGAAGCTGCTTACATATTGGGCATCAAGATCTATTGAGATAGATCAAGACACCTAACTGGACTTTTACAAAGCACATACCTTGATAAAGTTTTGAAGAAGTTCAAAATGGATCAGTCAAAGAAAGGGTTCTTGCCTGTGTTACAAGGTGTGAAGTTGAGTCAGACTCAATGCTCAACCACTATAGAAGATAGAGAGAAAATGAAAGTCATTCCCTATGCTTCAGCCATAGGTTCTATCATATATGCAATGTTGTGTACCAGACCTGATGTGTGCCTTGCTATAAGTATAGCAGGGAGGTACCAAAGTAATCCAGGAGTGGAGCACTAGACAGTGGTCAAGAACATCCTGAAATACCTGAAAAGGACTAAGGATATGTTTCTCGTTTATGGATGTGACAAAGAGCTCGTCGTAAATGGTTACATCGATCCAAGCTTTGACACTAATCTGGATGACTCTAAGTCGCAATCCGGATAGGTATTTATATTGAATGGTGGAGCTGTCAGTTGGTGCTGTTCCAAGCAGAGTGTCGTGGCGGGATCTACATGTGAAGTGGAGTACATAGTGATGTCTACTACACAACCTTCTTCTTGTAGACGTTGTTGGGCCTGCAAGTGCACAGGTTTGTAGGACAATAGCAAATTTCCCTTAAGTGGATGACCTAAGGTTTATCAATCTGTAGGAGGCGTAGGATGAAGATGGTCTCTCTCAAGCAACCCTGCAACCAAATAACAAAGAGTCTCTTGTGTCCCCAACACACCCAATACAATGGTAAATTGTATAGGTGCACTATTTCAGCGAAGAGATGGTGATACAAGTGCAAAATAGATAGTAGATATATGTTTTTGTAATCTGAAATTATAAAAACAGCAAGGTAACTAATGGTAAAAGTGAGCGTAAACGGTATTGCAATGGTAGGAAACAAGGCCTAGGGTTCATACTTTCACTAGTGCAAGTTCTCTCAACAATAATAACATAGATAGATCATATAACAATCCCTCAACATGCAATAGAGAGTCACTCCAAAGCAACTAATAGCGGAGAACAAAGGAAGAGATTATGGTAGGGTACGAAAGCACCTCAAAGTTATTCTTTCGGATCAATCTATTCAAGAGTTCGTACTAGAATAACACCTTAAGACACAAATCAACCAAAACCCTAATGTCACCTAGATACTCCATTGTCACCTCAAGTATCCGTGGGCATGATTATACGATATGCATCACACAATCTCAGATTCATCCAACCAACACAAAGTACTTCAAAGAGTGCCCCAAAGTTTCTACCAGAGAGTCAAGAAAACGTGTGCCAACCCCTATGCATAGGTTCATGGGCGGAACCCGCAAGTTGGTCACCAAAACATACATCAAGTGGCACGTGATATGCCATTGTCACCACGGATAATCACGGCAAGATATACATCAAGTGTTCTCAAATCAAAGACTCAATCCGATAAGATAACTTCAAGAGGGAAACTCAATTCATTACAAAAGAGCAGAGGGGGGAGAAACATCATAAGATCCAACTATAATAGCAAAGCTCACGATACATCAAGATCGTGCCATAGAGAGAACACGAGAGAGAGAGAGAGAGAGAGATCAAACACATAGCTACTGGTACATACCCTCAGCCCCGAGGGTGAACTACTCCCTCCTCGTCATGGAGAGCGCCGGATGATGAAGATGGCCACCGGTGATGGGTTCCCCCTCCGGCAGGGTGCCGGAACGGGCTACCGAGAGGTTTTTGATGGCTACAGAGGCTTGCGGTGGCGGAACTCCCGATCTATCTTGATATCCGATGGTTTTAGGGTACGTAGGCTTATATAGGCGAAAGAAGTCGGTCGGGAGGTGCTCGAGGGGCCCACTAGACAGGGGGCGCGCCTAGTAGGGGGGCGCGCCCTCCTATCTTGTGGCCTCCTCGAGGCTCTTCTGACGTGAACTCCAAGTCTCCTGGGTGATATTCTTCCCAAAAATCACGCTGCCAAAGGTTTCATTCCGTTTGGACTCCGTTTGATATTCCTTTTCTTCGAAATACTGAAACAGGCAATAAAACAGCAATATGGGTTGGGCCTCCAGTTTGTAGGTTTGTCCCAAAAGTAATATAAAAGTGTATAATAAAGCCCATAATCATTCAAAACAGATAATAAAATAGCATGAATGCTTCATAAATTATAGATACGTTGGAGACGTATCAGCATCCCCAAGCTTAATTCCTACTCATCCTCGAGTAGGTAAATGATAAAGAAAAAATTTATGAAGTGTGAATGCTAGAGGTGCACAAGTTTGATCAATGATAATTTCAATCACCTTTACTAGCATCATTATATGTCATAACAGTAGTTCAACTCATAAAACTTCTCATGATAAAGTAACAAGCAATTCACATGTCAAAGCATGGACCATAAACTTTCTTGAATACTAGCAAACTTCATTCTTAGTGATCAAACAATTGCAATTCATCTTACTTTCAGGAAGGGTCTATGTCAGAGCTTTGATTTAGCAAACTTCACATACTCAACTATCATATAGTCTTCTACAATTGCTATCACTCACGCAATACTTGTGGTTATGAAGTTTTAATCAGACACAAAGAAAGATAGGGGCTTATAATGTTGCCCCCAAACGTATTCACCTTTGGGTGATGTCAACAATAATAGTTCATGCTAACGTACATCCAATTGGATATATATATCAGGATCACCCTAACACAAAGTGCTTGCCAAAGGATAAAATGAAAAAGGGAAAGGTGAAGATCACCTTGACTCTTGCATAAAGTAATAGACATAAAGTAAAAGATAGGCCCTTCACAGAGGGAAGCAGAGGTTGTCATGCGATTTTAGGGTTGGATACACAAAATCTTAATGCGAAAGAATGTCACCTTATATTGCCCCTTATATATGGACCTTTATTATGCAGTCTGTCGCTTTTATTGCTTCCATAACAAGTTCGTACAAAGCTTATTTTCTCCGCACTAATAAGTCATGCATATTTAGAGAGCAATTTTTATTGCTTGCACCGATGACAACTTACTTGAAGGATCTTACTCAATCCATAGGTAGGTATGGTGTACTCTCATGGCAAAAACTGGGTTTAAGGATATTTGGAAGCACAAGTAGTATCTCTACTTGGTGCAAGGAATTTTGGCTAGCATGAGGGGGAAAGGCAAGCTCAACATGTTTGAATGATCCATGACAATATACTTTAACTGAGATGTGAGAAAACATAACCCATTATGTTGTCTTCCTTGTCCAACATCAACTCTTTAGCATGTCATACTTAATGAGTGCTCACAATTATAAAAGATGTCTATGATAATATATTCATATGTGAAATCTCTCTTCCTTCAATATTCTTTCATGAATTGTTCAAATGACTAATACAATTCTTGCTAACCTTCAATAAATTTACAACCTCTACTTCTTAGATGTGAAGTCATTACTCCCCATGGGATAAGCAAATGAAACATATATAATTTCAGATTTATGATAATCAACTCATTCAACAGTTTACTCATAGGATATAAGTGAAGCACACGAGTAAATTACAAACTACTCCAAAAAGATATAACTGAAGATCAATGAGTAGCTAAATAATTATGTAACTATGTGAAGACTCTCTAACATTTAAGAATTTTAGATCTTGGTACTTTATTCAAACGAAGCAAAACAAAATAAAATGACATTGCAAGGATAGCACAACTCATGTGAAGAAGCAAAAACTTAGGCTCAACCGATACTAACCGATGACTGTTGAAGAAGAAAGGTGGGATGCCTACCGGGGCATCCCCAAGCTTAGATGCTTGAGACTTCTTGAAATATTATCTTGGGGTGGCTTGGGCATCCCCAAGCTTGAGCTTTTATGTCTCATTAATTCCTCTCATATCATGGTTTCTCTGTTTATCAAAAAGCTTCACCCACAACAAACTCAACAAGAACTCGTGAGATAGGTTAGTATAAACCAATGCAAAACCTTATCATTTCTACTGTAACAAATCACTAAGATTATTATTCAACATTGCATACTAAATGCCTCTACATATTTAATACTCCTATCCTCAAATAGAATCATTAAACAAGCAAACATATGCAAACAAGGCAACCATAACAGCAATCTGCCAAAACAGTACAGTCTCTAAAGAATGCAAGATTCATCATACTTACCTAACTCCAAAAATTATGAGAGAATGTGGATGAAGAATGTGGCCGGTAACAAGATTGAACTAGGTATGATGATACCGATGATCGAATCTCGGGCAAGTAACATACCGATGACAAAGGGAACAACGTATGTTGTTATGCGGTTTGACCGATAAAGATCTTCGTAGAATATGTAGGAGCCAATATGAGAACCCAGGTTCCGCTATTGGTTATTGATCAGAGATGTGTCTCGATTATGTCTACATAGTTCTCAAACCGTAGGGTCCGCACGCTTAACATTTGATGATGATCTGTATTGTGAGTTATGTGTTTTTGATGACCGAAGTTTGTTTATAGTCCCGGATGAGATCACGGATGTGACGAGGAGTCTCTAAAAGGTTGTCGGGGAAACTGATCCACGAACACCTATGGGGATCGGCAGACCAAACCCCTTTCGGTTCGGTGAGGGCGGAGGTTGAACAAAGAGCGGATCGAGGCAGTACACGTGGGCGGTTTTTACCCAGCTTCGGGCTGCACGGATGCGTAAAACCCTACTGCTGCTTGTTTGTGTATATTGAATCTTTGCTCAGGAGCGATCGACGCTACTAGACTGAGCGTGGGAGTGTTTCTGGTGTCTCGAATGAGCCGAACCGGCCGAACCCCTTCTACATTGCGCTTGGCCCTCCTTTTATACTCTCAAGGGGTCACCGACAGGTGGCAACGTAGACTAGAAGGGTAAAAATAGAAAAGGATGTGGTAGGTGCAGCTACCACTACTTTGGATACAGTGCACCCTACCTAACTCTGACGGCAGGGGACAAGGGCATTAAATGCCTGTCTAAGTCTCCTAAACAATGCAAAAGGTGACCGTTAGGAGCGCCACCGTTTGCCACGATGGGCTTCTCTTCATCTCCGCTCGCCACCACGTACCCCTAGCTGCACGGCCTCCTGCCACGTGTGCTTGGGAGAGTCCTAGAGCGACACGTTAGCAGGTGTGCTGGAGCGCGGGCACGAAGTGGGGGTTTCCCGCGGCAAGCTCCTTGCCCCGGCTGTCGTCTTGTCGCGTCCAGAAGCTTGTCGTTTGCCGGATCTTGCCGGGACGCAGGGCGCGTCGCGGCAAGCTTTCTTGGTATGCCTTGAGTGGCCTTCCCGACAAGCTCCTCTTGCCGGGGTCTTGTCTCTTTCCGGCAAGATCCTCTTGCCGGGGCCTTGTCTCTTCCTGGCAAGATCCTCTTGCCGGGGCCTTGTCTCTTCCAGGCAAGATCCTCTTGCCGGGGCCTTGGTTGGCCCTCCCGGCAAGCTCCTCTTGCCGGGGCCTTGGTTTGTGTACTTTGTTCTTGAATGGTCTTCAAGGGAACCACGGAGGGTCTTGGCGGTCACCCGGCAAGCCTTGCCGCGGGGTGCTGCAACTGCCCTTGCACGAGTTCGGGATACTAGGGTACCCCTACTCTAGTACACCGACAGGAGCCCCCGGGCCTGGGCCATACACGGTGCCGAGCGCTGATGGGCCAGGCCCAAAACAGTGCACGGGCACGCGCGGCCTGGGCCCACACCAAATCGCCGCCGCCATCGCCGTCCAGCCTTCGGACGGCCCCCGGGATGTTCTCTTGGTGTCTTCTGGCACCCGTAGCTCGCCTAGGCGCTCCTTTTGCCCTTTTCGCCTCCTTGACCTGCCTCCTGAGGAGAGGGACAGGAAAGGGATTATGGGCATCTTATCTTTTTAATTTGTAAGCCTTCGGGCCTTAGCTGTATCTAAAACTTGTAATCCTCTCTTTCATGTTTTTCATCCTCTATGGATTGTACCTGAGTGGGATGTTTTTTAATGAAAAGAGGATGCTTGCCGGGTTATTTGTCTCGCGAGTTGAACCCACGCCAAGGAGAAAATCCTTGGTATCCCTCGGACAGACATTTCATCTCCCGGCAACAGGCCCTGTCGCATTCCCACGTCGCTCGACCTTTCTCACGCTTTTGACGGAGGCAGGAACGAGGTGGGTGCGGTCTCCTCGTGTCATCCCTTTGCTGCCGCGACTACGACCAAACTTGGCCCCGAGAACGAGCCCCACGGCCTAGAGTTGAGGGAGCACGACAGTTTTCGGGAAGAAACATGGTTTCGCATTCCCCAGTCCATAAGAGGATGCATGATGAGGGATAAAGGACTTATCTGATATTGCAGCCCCCGGCAACTCTGGTTTGCCGTGGACGATTCTTGGCACTCGCAGCCCCCAGCGATACTGGCTTGCCGGGAAGGCTTTTATCTTCCAGCAGAGAACTTTGACGTTCTCGATGCCGGCTTCCGGCAAGCTTGTTGCCAGGAAGGCTTTTATCTTCGGCAGAGACCTTTGACGTTCTCGATGCCGGCTTCCGGCAAGCTTGTTGCCAGGAAGGCTTTTATCTTCGGCAGAGAACTTTGACGTTCTCGATGCCGGCTTCCGGCAAGCTTGTTGCCAGGAAGGCTTTTATCTTTGGCAGAGAACTTTGACGTTCTCGATGCCGGCTTCCGGCAAGCTTGTTGCCAGGAAGGCTTTTATCTTCGGCAGAGAACTTTGACGTTCTCGATGCCGGCTTCCGGCAAGCTTGTTGCCAGGAAGGCTTTTATCTTCGGCAGAGAACTTTGACGTTCTCGATGCCGACTTCCGGCAAGCTTGTTGCCAGGAAGGCTTTTATCTTCGGCAGAGAACTTTGACGTTCTCGATGCCGGCTTCCGGCAAGCTTGTTGCCAAGAAGGCTTTTATCTTCGGCAGAGAACTTTGACGTTCTTGATGCCGGCTTCCGGCAAGCTTGTTGCCAAGAAGGCTTATGGCGAAGAACGTCGTCGTTCTTGACACCGGCTCCCGGCAAGATCGTTGCCGGAAAGGCTTATGGCGAAGAACTTCGTCGTTCTTGACACCGGCTCCCGGCAAGATCGTTGCCGGAAAGGCTTATGGCGAAGAACTTCGTCGTTCTTGACACCGGCTCCCGGCAAGATCGTTGCCGGAAAGGCTTATGGCGAAGAACTTCGTCGTTCTTGACACCGGCTCCCGGCAAGATCGTTGCCGGAAAGGCTTATGGCAAAGAACTTCGTCGTTCTTGACACCAAAAAGATTTTTCCTAAGGGCGTTGCCAGCCCCCGGGCCATAACTGCGTTCAAACATGACAAGTGATTAGCATCTGAAGTGCACTTAACTCGCTTGCGAATTTTGACTTCTGCTACATATTCCCTATGCCTGCTGGAATGCTTTCCGGTGCGTGTGATCCAGCCAGCAGCGCTTGAGGGAACGGGCCCTTAGCGGCTATTCGGGAACATCGCCTCCCGGAAAGGTTTACCTTCTTGGTTCTAGCGCAACCGCACAAGTTGCCGAGCGGACTCGAGGCAACATGAAGCACAACTAGCCCCGAGAAGGCTCCTTGGCATACAGGTCTATGCAGAAATCTCAAATAAATAGTGCATGCTATCTTCCTGTTCAACCTCTCTTTGTACGTCCACCCTACGCTTTCTAGGGAAACTTGCCGGTGCAGGCACCCTTGCCGCGAGCGCCGAGTGCGGAACTTCAGCAGCCTGCTGGCGGGGTCGCTACCGACAAGCAACCTTGTCGCAACTAGTTGCAGCTCACTTAAGTTGTTGAGCGGGCTCAAAACAAAGTAAGGGCGCTAGCGGCTCACTTAAGTTGCTGAGCGGACTCGAAGCAAAGTAAGGGCGCTAGCAGCTCACTGAAGTTGTTGAGCGGACTCGAAACAAAGTAAGGGCGCAACTAGCTATGAGTTGGTTCCTCCGCGCACAGGTTTTCCGTACAAAGAACAAGATCTCCGAGGCGGATAACTTTATATAGAAAGGAAATATCTAAAGTTTCGCATGACTTAGCTTTTCTGTTGCCGCACTGGCGCCATTCTTTTACTCGCCCGCTTCTTATGAGCCATGACGATGAAGAACAGCTGAGCCTTGACGTGGACAGAACAGCTGTCGCCGAAGCATGCCCCCTACCTGGCACGCAAAAGATGTCGGGGAAACTGATCCACGAACACCTATGGGGATCGGCGGACCGAACCCCTTTCGGTTCGGTGAGGGCGGAGGTTGAACAAAGACCGGATCGAGGCAGTACACGCGGGCGGTTTTTACCCAGCTTCGGGCCGCACGGATGCGTAAAACCCTACTGCTGCTTGTTTGTGTGTATTGAATCTTTGCTCAGGAGCGATCGACGCTACTAGACTGAGCGTGGGAGTGTTTCTGGTGTCTCGAATGAGCCGAACCGGCCGAACCCCTTCTACGTTGCGCTTGGGCCTCCTTTTATACTCTCAAGGGGTCACCGACAGGTGGCAACGTAGACTAGAAGGGTAAAAATAGAAAAGGATGCGGTAGGTGCAGCTACCGCTACTGTGGATACAGTGCACCCTACCTAACTCTGACGGCAAGGGACAAGGGCATTAAATGCCTGTCTAAGTCTCCTAAACAGTGCAAAAGGTGACCGTTAGGAGCGCCACCGTTTGCCACAATGGGCTTCTCTTCATCTCCGCTTGCCACCACGTACCCCTAGCTGCACGGCCTCCTGCCACGTGTGCTTGGGAGAGTCCTAGAGAGACACGTTAGCAGGTGTGCTGGAGCGCGGGCACGAAGTGGGGGTTTCCCGCGGCAAGCTCCTTGCCGCGGCTGTCGTCTTGTCGCGTCCGGAAGCTTGTCGCTTGCCGGATCTTGCCGGGACGCAGGGCGTGTCGCAGCAAGCTTTCTTGGTATGCCTTGAGTGGCCTTCCCGGAAAGCTCCTCTTGCCGGGGTCTTGTCTCTTTCCGGCAAGATCCTCTTGCCGGGGCCTTGTCTCTTCCCGGCAAGATCCTCTTGCCGGGGCCTTGTCTCTGCCCGGCAAGATCCTCTTGCCGGGGCCTTGGTTGGCCCTCCCGGCAAGCTCCTCTTGCCGGGGCCTTGGTTTGTGTACTTTGTTCTTGAATGGTCTTCAAGGGAACCACGGAGGGTCTTGGCGCCCGGCAAGCCTTGTCGCAGGGTGCTGCAACTGCCCGTGCACGAGTTCGGGATACTAGGGTACCCCTACTCTAGTACACCGACAAAGGTGGAGACAAAAATATTGATATATTGGAAGGCTATGTTCGGACACCGGAAAGGTTTCGGATAGGTTCAGGCATTTTCTAGAGTATTGGGAGGTTACTGGAACACCCCGGGAGAGTATTGGGCCTTCATGGGCTTTAGTGGGAAGAGGAGGCTGGCGGCCAGGAGGTAGCGCGTGCCCCCCTAGACATACCGAATTGGATTAGGGGAGGGGCGCCCCTGCCCCCCTTTCTTTCTCCCTCTCTCTTTCCCTTCCCCCTTCTCCTACTCCGAATAGGAAGGGGACTCCTACTAGGACTGGGAGTCCTAGTAGGACTCCCCCCTTTGGCGCGCCCCTCTAGACTGGCCACCCCCTCCCTCCCTCCTTTATATATAGGGGCAGGGGGGCACCCCAAAGCACAACAGACAATATCTTAGTCGTGTGCGGTGCCCCCTCCACAGTTTAACACCTTGGTCATCTCGTCATAGTGCTTAGGCGAAGCCCTGTGCTGGTAACATCATCAACCCCATTGCCACGCCATCATGCTGACGGAACTCTCCCTCGTCCTCAACTGGATCAAGAGCTCGAGGGACGTCATCATTCTAAACGTGTGCTGAACACAGAGGTGTCGTACGTTCGGTACTTGGATCGGTTGGATCGTGAAGACGTTCGACTACATCAACCGCGTTACTAAACGCTTCCGCTTTTGGTCTACGAGGTTACGTGGACACACTCTCCCATCTCGTTGCTACGCATCTCCTAGATAGATCTTGCGTGATCATAGGAATTTTTTTTGAATTACTATGTTCACAAACATGTTCGACTATCATTGTGTGTGGGGGGGGGGGCAGAGACCTACCTATACTATAGAGAGGTAGATCGACTGGTATATGTGTGGAGAAGGAGAGATACCTAACTATGTATTGAGGGAGATCGATCAGCATCCATGCATATGTGTAGCAGAGGAATCAGGTTGGGAGAGAGACAAAGGTAGAGTGTCAGAGGGTTGGTGGTGGAGTTGCTTCTCACAAATGGTGGGAGAGGTCTGCTAGATAAACAGAGGGTACGAGTGCAATATCAATAAGAGAGGGGATGCTTGACTGTCTATGCACATGCGTGTGAGAGACAGGTCGGGAGGTATGCAAGGATGATGAGGGGGGGCGATATGGTTGTGGTAAGCAGACGTAACTACATAGGAAGATCAATCATCGTGTGTCGGAGAAAGGGAGTGTAACACCCCGGATGTAACTTTCCATAATTGTAACTCCAACTCTTGCCATTTCCGGCTATGTGATATATATTATTTTCTCTGTGGTTGGGTTTTTGTCTTGTGTTTTGCATTTTGTTCATGTCATACATTTCATGTCATGCCATCATCTGTATTGCATCGGCATTGTTTTCTTAAAACTTGCATCCGCTCATAGTTGCCGCTCCTCGCTTCCGCTCCGTTGTCTTCATTGACCGTTCCGAGACCAACCGGGTTTTCGACTCCCTCTTGTCTGACCGTTTGACCCTCTCTGCACAGCCACCGACCCCCCCCCCTTGCATACGTCCGAAACCTGCCCGAAACCCGACCCGCTCAGTCGTTACCGTTGGTTTCAGATCATCCCCAAGCATCCCCTATTTGTCTTCGGTTTCTCTTTTGGACTCCTTAACCCGTTTATCCCGGACCGCCCGATCACGATCGGAGGGACCTTACCGTCCTAAACTTATCTATTTTGCTATATATATATATAGTGTGCAACCCTAGTTTCTACGAAAGATGTCCTATCCGTCCTCCTGCCCGCCGCCACTCTCTACCAAATCCCCCTCGGGATCCATCCCCAACCTACCAGCCTCCTCCTTCCCGATCGAGACAGCCAAGCCTCCAGCTTCTCCTCGATTTCCCGCAGCCGCCACTCCTCTACCTCGATCCCTCCTCGCGTGCCACCTCCTCTTCCCCATGCAGCTCAGAGACCCCAAGCCCCCGGGATCCAGTCGTCCAGGAGGACGTCGACCCATGCAGTCGCGCCGTGCTGCCTTCCACCACCACAGGCGACCCCACGAACTCTCCTCCCCCTCCTGTGTTTTCCCCCTCTCTCTCTCATGGTGGCCATCTCTCTCTCCTTCACAGGAACGAGCAGGAGCTCGCCCAAGCTCCATGGCGCCGCCTCCGTCGTCCTGCTTCATCCGGCGACCCCCGAGAAGCAACTCGGAGCCTGAGCTCTTTCTTCAACGCCCGCTCTGCCAAGTCCCTCGTCTGGTTCGAGCCGGAGCTCGCCTTCTGCTCACAAGAACCCGAGGCCTGCCTCCTCCTCGTCGTACGCGTCTTCCACGCCAAGCCCTCTCTCCGTCTGGCCAGCAACGAGCAGTAGCTCGCTGGAGCACGAGCTCCATTGGGTCTGCCTCCCTCTGCCAGTTCCCCTCCTTCTCCTATCTCTTTCCTCCCTCCCAGCCACTTCTATGAATTTATTTCCCCGCCATGGCCTTGCAGCTCCCGCCGCTGGCCTGCTATGTTCGACACTGGAGACTGCCAGATCCGCCCGCGCTGGGTTGGATCCTCACGTCCCCGCCGTCCACATGCCGCCGGAGGCCACCTCCCCACCAAGTTCTCCACCGCTGCTCCCCTGCTACCTCCAGGCGCCGCCTGCAGCCTCCCCTGCATCGAGCAACAGCAGCTCGATCGCTGCCTGTTGACCAGCGTCACGCCCGCGTAGGCCTCTGTAGCCGTCGCTTGGGCCACAGCCCGCATCCGGCCCGTGTGGCCTCTAGTGAGCCTCCAGCGCCCATGCTCTTGTTGGGCTAGCCAGATTTGGCCCGCCTAGGTTTTTTTTAGGTTCTGCGATTTAGCTAATTTCCAGAGAACGCCTGTTTTATAGAAAAACCCCTAGTGTTCATGCATCTAATAACTAATTAACCGTGCATCATATGTAAATAATTTGTATATGTAAAAAGCTTAGAATTCCATCTAGATTCATAATATCCAACTTCCATCCATGTTTAAAACGTTTAAAATGATGTTTGCATTTAATTTGCTAAATGCCATGTTAAAATGATTTATTTCGTAACTAAATAATCGTAGCTCTAATTTTAATAAACTTTATATGTAAATGGGTTGGAAAATGCATAGATTATCATGGTGATATTACTTTGCATGTTTAACAACTCTAAAATATGGCTTAGGGTAGAACAGTACCATAACAAAAATATGCACATGGGGTTTTTTCGGAATTGTTGTTTGTTGTTCCGACCTCATTTAAATTTGCCTAGATAGGTAGTTTTCTTATGCTTCACACCTTGCCATGTTTAATAACATTTAATATTGTTGGGTAGCGTAAACGAGACAGAACTAAATAATTGGAAGTAGTGTTTCGTCAATATGCAACTCGTTGCATATTGAGCTCCACTTAACTTGTAGTATTGTTGTTGCACTTTGCCATGACATCCCTCTTTAAACCGGACATGCATCATACTTGATTGTGCATCATGCCATGTTTATGCTTGGTTGTTTACCATGATGTTTCCTTCTTTCCGGTTGTGCTTATTCTCGTTAGTTCCTATTTCGTTGCGATCGTGAGGATTCGTTCGACTGCTTGGTTCGTCTTCGCCCGCTCGTCTTCTTCATGGACTCGTTCTTCTTCCTAGCGGGATTTCAGGCAAGATGACCGTTACTCTGGATCTCACTACTATCATTGCTATGCTAGTTGCTTCGTTCTATCGCTATGCTATGCTACCTATCTCGTGTTCATCAAGCCTCCCAATTTGCCATGTCAGCCTCTAACTTTTTCACCCTTCCTAGCAAACCGTTGCTTGGCTATGTTACTGCTTTGCTCAGCCCCCCTTATAGCATTGTTAGTTGCAGGTGAAGTTGAAGATTGATCCATGATGGACAGGATTATGTTGGGATATCACAATATCTCTTATTTAATTAATGCATCTATATACTTGGTAAAGTGTGGAAGGCTCGGCCTTATGACTGGTGTTTTGTTCCACTCTTGCCGCCCTAGTTTCCGCCATACCGGTGTTATGTTCCTTGATTTTGTGTTCCTTACGCGGTTGGGTGATTTATAGGACCCCCTTGAAAGTTTGCTTTGAATAAAACTCCTCCAGCAAGGCCCAACCTTGGTTTTACCATTTGCCTACCTAAGCCTTTTCCCCTTGGGTTTCCGGAGCCCGGGGCCAGTGCACCTTCGACTGTTGGTCCGAACTAGAGCCACTTGCAGCGCCACCTCGGGGAAACTTGAGGGCTGGTTTTAGCTGTACATAGTGTTCATCCGGTGTGCCCTGAGAACGAGATATGTGTAGCTCCTATCGGGATTTGTCGGCACATCGGGCGGCTTTGCTGGTCTTGTTTTACCATTGTCGAAATGTCTTGTAAACCGGGATTCCGAGACTGATCGGGTCTTCCTGGGAGAAGGAATATCCTTCATTGACTGTGAGAGCTTGTGATGGGATAAGTTGGGACACCCCTGCAGGGTATAAACTTTTAAGAGCCGTGCCCACGGTTATGTGGCAGATGGGAATTTGTTAATGTCCGGTTGTCGATAACTTGACACCAGATTAGAATTTAAACGCATCAACCGTGTGTGTAGCCGTGATGGTCTCTTTTCGGCGGAGTCCAGGAAGTGAACACGGTTTTGGGTTATGTTCGACGTAAGTAGGAGTTCAGGATCACTGCTTGATCATTGCTAGCTTCACGACCGTTCCATTGCTTCTCTTCTCGCTCTTATTTGCATATGTTAGCCACCATATCATGCTTAGTCGATGCTGCAACCTCATGACTTTACCCCTTCCTTTCCCATTTAGCTTTGCTAGTCTTGATACCCATGGTAATGGGATTGCTGAGTCCTCGTGGCTCACAGATTACTACAACAACAGTTGCTGGTGCAGGTTATGCGATGATCATGACGCGAGAGTGATGATTGCTTGTTTTGGAGTTCTTCTTCTGCTTCTTCTTCGATCAGAGGATAGGTTCGAGGTCGGCAGCCTGGGCTAGCAGGGTGGATGTCGTTTGAGCTTTTGTTTGTGTTTCATCCATAGTCGGATGTTGATATTGTGTATGATGTATTGTTGTATTCGTGTGGCATTGTATGCCTCTTGTATGTATCCCCGTCTATTATGTAATGTTGATGTAATGATATCCACCTTGCAAAAGCGTATCAATATGGGGTTGTATCCTTGGTGGGACCTTCGAGTCTCTTTACGATATTATCGCATATTGGGTGTGACAAGTTGGTATCAGAGCCTCGACCGACCATAGGAGCCCCCTTGATTGTTGGCATTTGTTGAGTCTAGAAGAAAACTATTTTGAGTATTAGGATTATATATATCGGAGAGTAGGATTCTTTTTACTCCTCAGCCCCTTCGTCCCTCTGGTGAGGTCTCCTGACGTAGATGTTTTGTCTTTCCTCCCCTCAAATTTCACGAATTTTTTTTAGGATCACGCGGGTATCTTGGGGTCATTCCGATATTCTTCTGACGAGAACATTGTTCTTGGTGCCTCCGGACATTTAGGGGTGGTGGTAGTGTCCCGGGGAGTTGAGCTTCGAGGTGTTGTCGTCACAATTTTATCGTTGCAGTTCTAGAATACCTGAGTTTTGTCGACATCAAAAATCTCTTTTATGCAGTTGTTGGTGAGATAACCTCGACGCCACCCAGTACTGGGGAGTTCGGGAGTATTGCCATAGCTCGTATAACGGATGCTTTTCGAAGGTTGAGGTACATGATTTCCGGAGTTTTCTTGGTTATGTGTTGACGGATGGATATAGCTGGATGTAGGGGTTGTTAGTTTGGGTGAGATATATTGCTTCCCCCGTATCCCCAACACCAGATTGCATAACCAGAAAGTTTCGGGAGTTCATAGGTGGGAATTCAAGTAGCTCCTAGAATATCTTTCCGACAGATGCCTGATATGGGATTGGGTAAATCTCTATCATATGTATTTGTTCCAGCTTATTCTGCAAGCCAAATCCTTTGTTTTGTTTTTGTTTGTGGTATTCGAGTTGCTTCAATGTCAAGTGTTGATTCCACACCTTTCCTAAATGGTGTTCTCATATTCCTATGTGGATACTAATCCTTCTTGATCATCGAGATTGTCATGCCAATTCTTTCCGACCGGTGTGCTTCTCTTCAAGTGGATCAAGTCATTTAAACATTTTCGAGATCAATTCTAAGTTTTTTTCAACGGAATCCATTCCATCTGCCCCAAGTTGCCTTTGTTTTTTCGCCCTCCCACCCTTTTTCTTCAAGGACTCAGATATCTTAATCAAGTATCCATTTTATGGATGTGAAGTTTCTCCATTCTTTTCCCGTCAATGTTCTTATCCGGTGATTCTCAAGAAGATACTAACGGAGCTTTGAGTTTATCATTCTTCATCCTCTTATTTTCTCCAGTGGATACAATTCAAGCTTTGTCGATCATGTCCTTTCCTTGTTTCAAATTTTTCTCATGCCGATGCACCTCTTAATCATTCACTTCTCGCTATTCATTTGTTCTAGAGTGCTGAAGATATCTTAGAAGGCTCGTCTTTTCATTCAAGATCCATTCAAGTTATTTGGAGATTATTATCTCATTCAAGTCATTTAATTCAACCGACATAATCTTTCTTTTAAATCGTTCAACGGTGTATATTTTGAGTGGGCCCTAACCCACAGGTCTTTTCCCAGGATCTTACCTGACTCTTCTTATTATTCCGGAGTTATTCTCAAATTCTTTCCAAGTGTGACGTAAGAATGGATTCCACCAGTCACATGCCTTCTCCAAGACTGCTTTCAAATTCTTTTCATTGTTGCCTCAACGTCTTCGCTTTTCATTCTACCGGAGTATCTTAGTAATTTTGGTGGTGTTTCCTGTCGTCATTTGAATACCGAAGAAGAGTTTTCCTCTGAATCTTGCCCGTTCTCTTGAAGATTCATGGTTCTAGCTTCATGTTATCCTCTCAAATTATTCCATTTGTCAGATATTCTTTTCTTAACCATCCAGAGTATGTCAGGAGTTGTTTTTCCATTTCTTTTCACCGGAGGCCATCGTTCCAGAAGAATTCTTCATCCTCACATTTCAGCTACTGTTATCCAATTATTCCGGTGCATTCAAGTGCTCTTTAATCAGTTCGAGTTCTTCCCGTTCCCTTGTATCTAAATCCCCTCAAGTATCTTCATTCATTTTCGAATTCTTCCCAGTGAATTGTGCCTTTGCTACGTTCATTTTCAATTCTTACGGTGGTTCGTTCAAGATTTCACTTCCTTCGTTATCATATCAATTTATTCATTTTTTTCCAAAAATCCTATCGGTGGTTCCATCAATACCTTCTCAAGATTGCGCTATATCTCTCTTAATCCTTTGTACGAGAATATGTAGTATGCCAAATCCATTGCTTGTCATCAATTTAATTTGATGAAGGATAAGCGTACAATAAATATTATTCTTATTTCCTCGAGGTGATTCAATAATTTTCTTCCGGAGGTTGTTCATGATGAAGTAATTCTCGGTTCTAGTGTTTCATCTTTTCTTTTTCCAAAGTTCCAAGTTTCTCAGTTATCTCGCCGCGAAGCTCCATCTAAATCATCACAAGGCTTCACCTTGTGTTTTCAACTTTCCTTTTGTTTGATCATTCTTTTATTACCGGAGTTCTTCATGGAGGCTCTACATGGTGGTTCGTCAAGGATTCTTTTCATTCTTCATTTGTTCTTCAAGATTTATCTCGAAGTTATGACCCACCAAGATATACTCAAAATTAAACATGGTGCTCAACACATGTTTTGTTTTGAGGCATTCAAGCATTCTTCTTCTTGCATTCCTGAATGCAACTTTTGTTCCCTTATCTTTTGAGGTGGTGTTATGTCATTTTCACAATTTCCTTCATGCTTCATGATTCACAAGTGTCAGGAATGAGATATTTAAACCCATCATTTTCTTCCTTGGAGTTATCTTGGTAAAGATTTCACCTAAAAGCCTTCCCGAAGGAATGTTGCTAATTGTGGTGCTTATCAATGACCCAAGTTCTCCAGTTATCCTCTTGGTGAAAGAAGTTTCTCTTATCTTCATTGATCTCAACCAATCAATTGTTTCTGTTAGTGGCGGGTTGTCACCTCATCTTTTTGAGATGTTTGCCATAAGCCCACAACAAGCTAGTGCTTTTTGTTGTTGGTTTTCCAACAAATCCGTTCTAACCTTCTTGGAAGGGTGCTTTCCAAGGTCATTTGTGGCAGAAGTTGGCATTTTCTTCTCCATTCTTTTATTCCAATGATCTATCTTCTATTCTTTCTTCCGGAGGCATGGTGATGTTGCTCTCTTCACTCATCATCTCGAATTGTGAGGATTGTGTTCTTTTCATACTTATCCATTTAACCGGAGTGTTGTGTCATCTCTTCAAGTGCTTTTCATCCTATCAAGTTTTTCCTTCTTCTTTCAGTCGGAGTACTGCCCAAATTATATCAATCTTATTCCTTCTCTATCTAGTTTTAACCGAAGTGGTTTCAATATCTATCTTATCACTAAACCTCTTGGTTCTCGGTGTATCCCTTGTTCCTCTTTTCTAACGGAGTGTTTTCAACTTTGTTCATCTTCGTTGTTTTCTTTCTTTCATTTTGCTCAACCTCTCAAGGCTCGTGGTTTCACTTGTTTGTCGAAGAAGCAACTTAGTTTTACCTCTTCTCTTCCTCTTCCGTTTCTCTCTGGTGCCATCCTAGATATCAGGACGAGATCCTCTTGTAGTGGTGGAGTGTTGTAACACCCCGGATGTAACTTTCCATAATTGTAACTCCAACTCTTGCCATTTCTGGCTATGTGATATATATTATTTTCTCCGTGGTTGGGTTTTTGTCTTTTGTTTTGCATTTTGTTCATGTCATGCATTTCATCTCATGTCATCATCTGTATTGAATCGGCATTGTTTTCTTAAAACTTGCATCCGCTCGTAGTTGCCGCTCCTCGCTTCTGCTCTGTTGTGTTCGTTGACCGTTCCGAGACCAACCGGGTTTTCGACTCCCTCTTGTCTGACCGTTTGACCCTCTCTGCACAGCCACCGACCCCCCCCCCCTCGCGTGTGTCCGAAACCTGCCCGAAACCCGACCCGCTTAGTCGTTACCGTTGGTTTCAAATCATCCCCAAGCATACCCTATTTGTCTTCGATTTCTCTTTTGGACTCCTTAACCCGTTTATCCCGGACCGCCCGATCACGATCGGAGGGACCTTACCGTCCTAAACTTATCTATTTTGCTATATATATAGTGTGCAACCCTAGTTTCTAGGGAAGATGTTCCATCCATCCTCCTGCCCGCCGCCACTCTCTACCAAATCCCCCTCGGGATCCATCCCCAACCTACCAGCCTCCTCCTTCCCGATCGAGACAGCCAAGCCTCCAGCTTCTCCTCGATTTCCCGCAGCCGCCACTCCTCTGCCCCGATCCCTCCTCGTGTGCCACCTCCTCTTCCTCGCGTAGCTCGGAGACCCCAAGCCCCTGGGATCCAGTCGTCCAGGAGGACGTCGACCCACGCAGCCATGCTGTGCTGCCTTCCACCACCACCAGGAAACCCCACGAACTCTCTTCCCCCTCCTGTGTTCCCCCCCCCCTCTCTCATGGTGGCCATATCTCTCTCCTTCACAGGAACGAGCAGAAGCTCGCCCAAGCTCCATGGCGCCGCCTCCGTCGTCCTGTTTCGTCCGGCGACCCCCGAGAAGCAAGCCGGAGCCTGAGCTCTTTCTTCCACGCCCGATCTGCCAAGTCCCTCGTCTGGTTCGAGCCGGAGCTTGCCTTACTCTCACAAGCACCCGAGGCCTGCCTCCTCCTCCTCACCCGCATCTTCCGCGCCAAGCCCCGTCTCCGTCTGGCCGGCAACGAGCAGTAGCTCACCAGAGCACGAGCTCCGTCCGGTCTGCCTCCCTCTGTCGGTTCCCCTCCTTCTCCTATCTCTTTCCTCCCTCCTTGCCACTTCTCTAAATTTATTTCCCCGCCATGGCCTTGCAGCTCCCGCCGCTGGCCTGCTACGTTCGACACCGGAGACTGCCAGATCCGCCCGCGCTGGGCCGGATCCTCACGTCCCCGCCATCCATGTGCCGCCGGAGGCCACCTCCCCACCAAGTTCGCCACCGCCGCTCCCCTGGTACCTCCAGGCGCTGCCCACAGCCTCCCCTGCATCGAGAAACAGCAGCTCGATCGCTGCCTGTTGACCAGCGTCACGCCCGCGTAGGCCTCTGCAGCCGCCACTTGGGCCAAAGCCCGCATCCGGCCCGTGTGGCCTCTGGTGAGCCTCCCGCACCCATGCTCCTGTTGGGCTAGCCAGATTCGGCCCGCATAGATTTTTTTAGGTTCTGCGATTTACCTAATTTCCAGAGAATGCATGTTTTACAGAAAAACCCCTAGTGTTCATGCATCTAATAACTAATTAACCGTGCATCATCATATGTAAATAATTTGTATATGTAAAAAGCTTAGAATTCCATCTAGATTCATAATATCCAACTTTCATCCATGTTTAAAAAGTTTAAAATGATTTTTGCATTTAATTTGCTAAATGCCATGTTAAAATGATTTATTCCATAACTAAACAACCGTAGCTCTAAGTTTAATAAACTTTATATGTAAATGGGGTGGAAAATGCATAGATTATCATGGTGATATTACTTTGCATGTTTAACAACTCTAAAATATGGTTTAGGGCAAAACAGTACGATAACAAAAATATGCACATGGTGATTTTCCGGAATTGTTGTTTGTTGTTCCGGCCTCATTTAAATTTGCCTAGATAGGTAGTTTTCTTATGCTTCACCCCTTGCCATGTTTAATAAGATTTAATATTGTTGGGTAGCGTAAACGACAGAGAACTAAATAATTGGAAGTGGTGTTTCGTCAATATGCAACTCGTTGCATATTGAGCTCCACTTAACTTGTAGTATTGTTGTTGCACTTTGCCATGACATGCCTTTTTAAACCGGACATGCATCATACTTGATTGTGCATCATGCCATGTTTATGCTTGGTTGTTTACCATGATGTTTCCTTCTTTCCGGTTGTGCTTCTTCTCGTTAGTTCCTGTTTCATTGCGATCGTGAGGATTCGTTCGACTACGCTTGGTTCGTCTTTGCCCGCTCGTCTTCTTCATGGACTCGTTCTTCTTCCTAGCGGGATTTCAGGCAAGATGACCGTTACTCTGGATCTCACTACTATCATTGCTATGCTAGTTGCTTCTTTCTATCGCTATGCTGCGCTACCTATCTCTTGTTCATCAAGCCTCCCAATTTGCCATGTCAGCCTCTAACTTTTTCACCCTTCCTAGCAAACCGTTGCTTGGCTATGTTACCGCTTTGCTCAGCCCCTCTTATAGCGTTGTTAGTTGCAGGTGAAGTTGAAGATTGCTCCATGATGGACAGGATTATGTTGGGATATCACAATACCTCTTATTTAATTAATGCATCTATATACTTGGTAAAGGGTGGAAGGCTCGGCCTTATGCCTGGTGTTTTGTTCCACTCTTGCTGCCCTAGTTTCCATCATACCGGTGTTATGTTCCTTGATTTTGTGTTGCTTACGCGGTTGGGTGATTTATGGGACCCCCTTGACAGTTCGCTTTGAATAAAACTCCTCCAGCAAGGCCCAACCTTGGTTTTACCATTTGCCTACATAAGCCTTTTTCCCTTGGGTTTCCGGAGCCCGGGGGTCATCTTTATTTAACCACCACCACCCCCCCCCCCCGGGGCCAGTGCGCCTTCGTGTGTTGGTCCGAACTAGAGCCACTTGCAGCGCCACCTCGGGGAAACTTGAGGGCTAGTTTTAGCTGTACGTAGTGTTCATCCGGTGTGCCCTGAGAACGAGATATGTGCAGCTCCTATCAGGATTTGTTGGCACATCGGGCGGCTTTGTTGGTCTTGTTTTACCATTGTCGAAATGTCTTGTAAACCGGGATTCTGAGATTGGTCGGGTCTTTCTGCGAGAAGGAATATCCTTCATTGACCGTGAGAGCTTGTGATGGGCTAAGTTGGGACACCCCTGCAGGGTATAAACTTTTGAGAGCCGTGCCGGCAGTTATGTGGCAGATTGGAATTTGTTAATGTCTGGTTGTAGATAACTTGACACCAGGTTTGAATTAAAACGCATCAACCATGTGTGTAGCCGTGATGGTCTCTTTTCGGCGGAGTCCAGGAAGTGAACACGGTTTTGGGTTACGTTTGACATAAGTACGAGTTCAGGATCACTTCTTGATCATTGCTAGCTTCACAACCATTCCGTTGCTTCTCTTCTCGCTCTTATTTGCGTATGTTAGCCACCATATGATGCTTAGTCGCTGCTGCAACCTCACGACTTTACCCCTTCCTTTCCCATTTAGCTTTGCTAGTCTTGATACCCATGGTAATGGGATTGCTGAGTCCTCGTTGCTCATAGATTACTACAACAATAGTTGCAAGTACATGTTATGTGATGATCACGACGCGAGAGTGATGATTTCTTGTTTTGGAGTTCTTCTTCTGCTTCTTCTTCGATCAGGGGATAGGTTCCAGGTCGGCAGCCTGGGCTAGGAGGGTGGATGTCGTTTGAGCTTCTGTTTGTGTTTCATCCGTAGTCGGATGTTGATATTGTGTATGATCTATTGTTGTATTCGTGTGGCATTGTATGCCTCTTGTATGTATCCCCATCTATTATGTAATGTTGATGTAATGATATCCACCTTGCAAAAGCGTATCAATATGTGGTTCTATCCTTGGTGGGACCTTCGAGTCTCTTTAGGATAGTATCGCATATTGGGCGTGACAGGGAGAGACATAACTAGGGAGGTACGTCGGTCGGTGTGTGGGGAAAATGACTTATAGTCGACCTAGCTATATGTAGGGAGATTAGTAGGTATACATGCATGCATGTGTTAGAAGCAAATAAGGTCTAGAGAGATGGACAGGGCGAGAGAGGGATGTGGCTAAGAGGTGGTGCGAGAGGCCTACTATATCGAGGGGGGAGGAGTGTGCGAGTATGAGATCGATGAAAAGAGAGGCGGGAGTGTGCACCTGTGTGGAACCGTATTGGACATAGGGGGCATGGACGATGAGAAGAGAAGAGGGAAAGTGTGTGTTTGTGGTAGGCACACTTGGCTAGAGAGGTATATCGGCCGGTGTGTGCCGGAAAGAAGGACCCGGGGGCCTACACACACCATGGCTGAACGACCTAAAGAGGAAAAACGGATGTGCGCAATGCAGGTGACGCTGAGGGAGGGTGAGAGGGGGGCGGGCGTGTGCATGCACGAGAGAAATTTAGCGCTAGCTACAAAGAGAAGAGGATTGTGTGGGTGTAGATCATAATTCATTATAAAAAAGTGAATTCGGATATTTGAAGAAGATATCATAGTGTTTCAAACTGGCGCATCCATGAATATATATAATGGTGATACACATGGTGTGGTTATGAACATGTTATACTACGTATAATATATAGAACATTTATTTGAATTTGTGATAATGTGTGGCTTTTATAGCTCAGGGCTAAATACTTGTCATAAGGTAGGGGGTGGGGCACTATACTTTGTGTGATAAACATAGTGTACGCATAAAACATGGTTTAGATTATGAAGATCTAGTTAGTACATCAAATGTACTATTATTTGGAATCAACATCAAGTGTATTCAAAATTTTGAATTCGAGTTCATATAGTACACATAGTACATATATATCTCTATAATAATCATGTGGTGTGTTGTTAAGATAATATACAAATGATGGTTTAAGTTGGCAACAATCATGATTGTAGATTCTTATTCAAATAGAGAAACAAATTCAAATTTAGTTCGAATTGCAGCAGTAGTATAGACATTTGGAATGCACTAAAATCTTCGTATGAGTAGGTTACATGCATTATACAGCTAGCAAAAAAATTTAATTGGACATAACATGGATTCATAGCTTTCAATAGCATTTGTACAGTAAAATAGGACAAGACACTCACTTTGTGTGGTGCGAATAGTTTTTTTCATTGAGGGAAGTGCGAATTGATTTGGTACATACATAATTACACGTTAGGCTTGTCCCTAAAATTCAACTCGCGCCTTGTTATCCCGAAAATCCAGATATCTTGCTCCCAAAACTCGCGCCTTCACAACCCACGCCTTGCTATCCCGAAATTACACCACGCACAAAAACTCCCTCCAGCTGCCAAATCCCGACACGCAAAATCCCCCTTCTAACCCTAAGCCGAAAGGGCCGCTAGTTCAAATCGGTGGGGGTACTTTTGTAACACACCCTACATTTTGGACAAGCGCGTCCCTAAGGCATGGTTCCCCCTCCCATCACCTCCTTTTTGCCATTCGAAATCCCGGGCCGCCATAACCTCTCTGGTCCAGCCGTGAAACCCCACCCTCCTACATCCGCCACCCCACCGTTGCCCAGCCGGAGCCTCTTCCCTGACGACGTCGTCCACTTTAACAGCTCGACGTCCCTCATCCACCTCCCTGGATGAGGATCCATCGTCGATCTCCTCCTCCCGCTGGTTCAGCCGCCCCGTCCTCCACCCCCAAGGAGCTGCTCCGATGATCGCCTCGTCTCCCACATCACCGCCTTAACCTACTCCACCGGAAACGCAACATCCTCACAGACTCCTCGAATGAAGCCGAGGCCTACTCGGTGCCACAAAGAGGTTGTACACTCATCGCATCGCACCTTCTCCTTAACTCAACCTACCGGCTTCAATGATGCTTGATCCCGCACCCCGATGGCGCGGCTACCTCGAAGCTGGCGTCACAGGCGACATCTCCACAATGGCTCTCCCCCAGTGTGAGGACCCTTCGGTGGTGGCGTCCATACCAGCCGGATCTGCTACTGTCGCTCCGGCTCTCGCTCGCTCGCTCCTGCTATTGTTGTTGCTGTTGCACCGTCTCTCGCTCGGTTGCTTTGTTGCTCTGCTCTCCCCCTCGCATGTGCCACTGCTCTGCTCTTGCTCTCGCTTGAGCTGTTGATGCTAGTACATGAGTTGTTTTAGCTACATGAGTTGCTGCTCTGGCTCTAGTCTGTGCTGCTCCTCCAGGCGTTGTTGCTCCGCCTGCTATCTGCTACCCTAATCCCCATCGCCTGCTCATTTAGATTACCATTTCTCTACTACTAGTGCTCGAGCGGCCTAAACTACACGTGAAGTGCCTCTCTGCTACCAGTGCGTTCAGTTTCAATAGTAACATTCAGATTCCACAGTAAATTTCAATTTCCATAGTTAGGTTCAGGGTCAATAGTTTTTACCTCATCTGTTGTAGTCAGGTGTTTTTTGGTGATGTAAATTTTACATCTATCACTTTTTGGTAATGTATTTTACATCATCTATTGAGATGCTATTAAAATCCCACTAGAGATTATCGATGTCTGTCTTGTACTACTTCAGCCTCGACGTCTTACGGCTCACCAGAGCTGCCCCAACGACGAAACCATCCATCACAATAGAGCAGTGCCCTGGACACCGTCTATAGACGCCTCAGATCTTCCTACACACCTCCGATACCCACCTCTGCCGCAACTTCTTCAGCGACAAACCCAATGATGCTGAGGTCGACACGGATACGGCAAAGAGATTGTACACTTGTTGCATCACTTATTACTCTACATGCAAGTCAATCCATAAGGGCTATTTTGGTTCAAAGGAACAGGTGAAGGAAAAACATAGCAATAGGAAATTTTTCCTATGGCACTCTACTATTCAATTATTCATGCACTTCATTGAAAGGAATAGAGAAAAACATTCACCTGGACCTACTTTTCAAAATCCTATGCATGAAAACAAGACCAAGTGCATTAGTGGCAGAATAACATTCTAATTGTACACGCTTTCATATGTTTTCACTTTAATTTTGCCATGTTTCTTTGCATTCCTCTGCTCTTCCAATTCCTGTGAACCAAACACCCAAGTTGACAGAAATCATGTGTTTAGAAATGCTCTATTTCCCACGTGCATTCCTATCCTATTCCGGTGTTTTAACTATCCCTGCGTTTTTAGAATCCTACAAGCCAAAGGAGCCCTTACAAAATTACTTCAGTTACATATAGGTGTCGAAGAAAACTATGTGTGGTTTGTCCTGCTCCTGCCGCGACGTCGTCCACCTCACCTGAGCTGCCCCATCGAGAGAAGCATCCACCAAACCAGACATCACAACTCCTGACCGTCTTTCGCCGCCTCAGATCTCCTTCCCTGCCGCCGGCACCCACCACAACTGCATCACCATCATTGACTCAGCAGATGAACCCGAGGAGTACATGGGTCCACAAGAGAGGTCGCACTCTTTTGTTTCTGCTTATGTTATGCATTGCTTAATATTACCTGCTCCTTTATCGTCTTGTTCACCTCTTAGACTCCAAGTCAGGTCCAAATTAATGTTCAAACTTGAGTTTTAAAATTACTTGTGGGGCACATATCGAGGCAGCAATGAATACTATCTCTGTCTATTATCTAGTTCACCTAGGGTATGCCTATGTTGTTCATCTTGGGTGGGAAACAAATAGTAAGCAATCAACATCTGTCTTTTTAATAATTAAAGCTATCATCAGCCTACTATCATTATTTTTTGAATCCATCCACTGGTTGTTACCATCACTCTAGATTTCTGCATGCTCTCCTTACATAATCTCACTATATTTTTTCGTATGCATGTCAGATATTGTACATAGTCATGCTGAACATGTAGAGAAAAAGAGAAGAGTTTTGCGCGGCAATACAATGTCACACAGACATCGCTCCATGGTGGGTTCAATGGCACACCCTCCCCCTCTCCAGATTGTAATCCAGAGGAAGATACCTGTTCTGAGGCAGATTCAGACGCCCCAAGGTGTTTGCTCTAACTTGGCATGTTGATGTTGGTCATGTCATGCATATGTTGCCTTGCATTGCCTACTTGCAACATCATAAAACAGAGATGAATATAATTTTGAGCGGTAAGCTTTCATTGTCAACATAACAACCAAGAGATCTCACTATCTTCCATGCTAGATACATTATAGGCGGTTCCCAAATAGAATGGTAAAGTTTTTACTCCCCCTCCAACAACAATCACACTCCACGACTAGCCGAATTCACGGGTGCCGTCCATACCAACAACAGTCCTAGGGGAGTTTTGTTTTGTGATTATATTTTGATTTGATTTTGAGCATGGAACTGGCCATCCCGATTACCAGCCACTTTCTCGTGAATGACAAGTGAATAACCACTCATCGTGAGAATAACCCACCTAGCATGGAAGATACTGACAACCCCCAGTCACTACATGAGCGATTCGGGTATACAAAACAGATTATTATTTGAAGGTTTAGAGTTTGGCACATGCAAATTTACTTGGAATGGCAGGTAATACCACATATAGGTAGGTATGGTGGACTCATATGGAATAACTTTGGGTTTAAGGAAGTGGATGCACAAGTAGTATTCCCGCTTAGTACAAGTGAAGGCTGGCAAAAGATTGAGGAGCGACCAACTAGAGAGCGACAATGGTCATAAACATGCATTGAGATTAACCAACCTTGAATGCAAGCATGAGTAGGATATAAATCACCATGAACATAAATATCGTGGAGGTTATGTTGTTTTTGTTTCAACTACATGCGTGAGCATGTGCCAAGTCAAGCCACCTGAATCATTCAAAGGAGGATACCATCCTATCATACTGCATCATAACCATTTTAAAATGCATGTTGGCACTCAAGACAAACCATTATACACTCCTAGCTAATTAAGCATGGCATGAGTAACTATAATCTCTAACTGTCATTGCAAACATGTTTCATTCATAATAGGTTGAATCAGGAATGATGAGCTAATCATATTTACAAAAACAAAATAGGTCGAGTTCGTACCAGCTTTTCTCCATCTCAATCATTTCATCAAATATCGTCATTATTACCTTTCACTTGCACGACCGAACAATGTGAATAATAATAAGAGTCCACGTGCATTGGACTAAGCTGGAATCTGCAACATTTATTCAAAGGAGAAGACAAGGTAATATGGGCTCTTCGTAGATCAACAGTAATGCATATGAGAGCCACTCAACATTTTCATCGTGGTCTTCTCCTTACGACCCAAAGAAAAGAATTTCAATGAAACACACTAAAATATTTTTGGAGTTTTTGTTTTTCTAAAGGGAGCAAAACAAGAATGAGAAAAACAATTTAGACAGGAAAGCTCCCAACAAGCAAAAGAAGAACGAGAAATATTTTTGGGTTTTCTTTTAATACTACAACTAAATAAAATAGGAAGAAAACTAAAAAGAAGCGAGAACTAATATTTTTGGATTTTCTCAAAGCTTTTCAAAATTTAAACACACAAGAAGAACAACGAGAGAAATAAACTAACATGGATAATATAATGAAAAAGTATGAACACCGGTAACTAAAATGAGTGTGCGAACATGAATGTAATATCGGTGGGAAATATGTACACCCCCAAGCTTAGGCTTTTGTCCTAAGTTGGTCTAGGGACACGGCTGGCCTGGCAGATATCCAAAGTTGTAGTTGGGGTTGTACTGAGTTGCAGCGGCTACCGCTTGGTGAGTTGCCTCGTGGAGACGAGCAGCCTCCTCCTCTCTCTCATAGTCCTCCGCCTCCTCTCTGGTTATGAACTATCTTCGTTTCACCTGATAGTCAAAGAAGGCAGGAGCAGGAAGTGTAATATGGAGGACGCGCTCCCTATCAAAGATTAGTCGGTACAGGAGGGATTGGTCGTTCCTGCCATGAAACTGGCAACGTACCTTAGCATTATAATGAAGGAAAGCAGGTGGCGACAGAGTATCATTTTCTCTTATGGGGACACCAAGATAATTAGCTAAGCGGGTGGCATAAATTCCACCAAAGAAATCCCCATCTTTAACATTGTTATGTAATCTACGCGCAATGATAGCCTCCAAACTAAATTGTTTTCCATTCATTACAACACTCTTGAGGATACTCAAATCAGGAGCGTAGAGGTGACTGTGATCATGTTTACCATTAATGCATCTACCCACAAAGAGAGCAAAGTAATGTAATGCAGGAAAGTAAATGCTCCCTTTAGTAGCTTGTGTTATGGTCCTAGTTTCACCAACGGTAATGCTAGAAAGAAATCCAATGCAAGAGGATTTACGATGTTCAGTACAAGTACCCCATTGTGGAATTTTGCATGCATCATTAAAATCTTCTAGGTCCATGGTGAATGATTTATCATAAAGATCGAATAAAATAGAATGCGTATTGTGATGGACTGAATACTTAAATCTCTGCACAAAGGAATCAGTGAGGTTTGCAGTATTGAAAACACTTATCTGACCCAAAGTCTGTCAGGCCGGCATTGTGTACATATATATCAAATTCTTCCTTGAAACCTGCATGAGTCATCAAGTGATCTGACGACCATTCGCAAGGTTGCACTTGAGCATCCCTCGGTGGTTCTAGATCCAGCTCACATATTGCGAGCCTTGGGGCCTTCTTCTTTGAGGAACCACCTTGGAACACATGCCTCGACATTTTCTTTTTCTAAAAATTTTAGTGACTCAAAATAAAAGTGAACATAATTCTACAAGATTGATAGCAACTACTCCCACAAGTGTCTAGAGGCTATATCATGCAACAAAACTACTTTGAACCATATAAATTTGACATGCAAGCTCAAGAACATGGTCACCGCAGCAGCAAAAATTTGCAATATATAAAGCACAAGAACAAAAACTAATTGGACCATTGCAGGAGTCACATACCGAAGAATAATCCCCCGAAACAGTTTCGGAAACGGAGTTCCGAGCAAGAAGATCGAAAATGGCAGTAACATGAGCTAGAACGGGTTCGAGCAATGGTGGGATTTTTTTCTGGAGGAAGACGAAGTGAATGGGTGCTAGCATAAGTGAGGGGACCCACGTGGGACCTACAAGCTTGCTAAGCACGCCCAGGGGGGTGGACGTGCTCTATAGGCTTGTGGCCCACTGGTGCATCCCCCTGATGTGTGTTCAGTGCCAAAAATTCTTAAATATTCTGGAAAAAATCATACTAAATTTTCAGCGCATTTCGAGAACTTCTATTTTTGGTCATTTTTTATTGCACGGATAATTTAGAAAATAGAAAAATAATAGCATTTTTGCTTTATTTACTCTAAATAACAGAAGGTAAAAGTTGAATACAGAAGGTGTGCCTTCTAAATTCATCCATCTCATACTTGTCAAAAGGAACCCATTAACAAGGTTGATCAAGTCTTGTTAACAAACTTCTTCCGAATATCATGAAACTGGAGCATTTTTGAATAACACTAGGTTACCTCAACAGGGATATGCATGTCCCCAACAATAAGAATATCATATCTCTTTTTGACAATAGGAAAAGGGAATTTAAAACCTCCAACAGCAATTGTTGGAATTTCTCCAATAGAGTTGATACTATTCACTTGAAGTTGTTTCCTCGAAAAGTGTACTGTATGCTCAATACCATTAACATGAAAACTGACATTGCCCTTGTTGCAATCAATAACAGCCCCTGCAGTATTCAAAAGGGTCTACCAAGGATGATCGACATACTGTCATCCTCGGGTATATCAAGAATAACAAAGTTCGTTAAAGTAGTAACATTTGCAACTACGATAGGTACATCCCACGAATACCGATGGGTATAGCAGTTGATTTATCAGCCATGTGCAAAGAGATTCCAGTTGGTGTCAACTTATTCAAATCAAGTCTACGATATAAAGAGAAAGGCATAACACTAACACCGGCTCCAAGATCACATAAAGCAGTTTTAACATAGTTTACTTTAATGGAGCGTGGTATAGTTGGTATTCCTGGATCTCCTAGTTTCTTTGGTGTTCCACCTTTAAATGTGTAATTAGCAAGCATGGTGGAAATTTCAGCTTCTAGTATCTTTCTTTTATTAGTAACAATATCTTTCATATACTTAGCATAAGGAGACATTTTCATAATATCAGTCAAACGCATACGCAAAAAGACAGGTCTAAGCATTTCAACAAAGCGCTCAAAGTCGTCATCATCCTTTTTTCTTGGATGGTTTAGGAGGAAAGGGCATGGGTTTTTGAACCCATCGTTCTCTTTCTTCACCATGTTTCCTAGCAACAGAGTCTCTTTTATCATATCTTTAATTCTTAGGTTGTGGGTTATCAAAATCGACAGCAGGTTCTATCTCCACATCATTATCATTACTAGGTTGAGCATAAACATGAACATCATCATTAAAATTATCACTAGGTTCATGTTCATCACCAGATTGTGTTTCAGCATCAGAAATAGAAATATCATTTGGATTCTCAGGTGTGTCTACAACAGGTTCACTAGAAGCATGCAAAGTCCTATCATCATTATTTTTCTTCTTATTATTAGAAGGACTAGATGCATCGATATTAACTCTCTGAGAATCTTGCTCAATTCTCTTAGGGTGGCCCTCAGGATACAAAGGTTCCCGAGTCATCTTACCACCTCTATTCATAACTCTAATGGCATGGTCATTCATTTTATTGTTCATCTCATTAAGCAAATCATTTTGTGCCTTGAGTACTTGTTCTACTTAAGTTTTTACCATGGAAGCATGTTCACTAATAATCTTGAGATCATTAACAGTTCTACACATATAATCACCCAAGGAGTCAAGCATATAAGCATTACGTTTCAATTGTCTACTGACATAAGCATTGAAGTTTTCTTGTTTAACAATAAAGTTATCAAATTCATCCAAGCATTGACTAGCAGACTTATTATGAGGAATATCACATTCATCAAATCCATAGAGAGAATTTACCTCTACTACCTGTGTCGGAGTATTAAGACCATGATTTCTTCAATAGGTGGTAAATTCTTAACATCTTCAGCTTTAATACCCTTTTCTTTCATAGCTTTGTTACCCTCTTGCATATCTTCAAGACTGAGAAATAGAATACCTCTTTTCTTCGGAGTTGGCCTAGGAGGTGCTTCGGGAAGACTACAATCATTATCATTACTCGATATATTATTTGATAATACTTCAACTTGTTCAATAGTTCGTTCCCTGAAAACACAACCAACACAACTATCTAGGTGGTCCCTAGAAGCATCGGTTAGTCCATTATAGAATATATCAAGTATTTCATTTTTCTTGAGAGGATGATTAGGCAAAGCATTAAGTAATTGGAGAAGTCCCCCCCCCCCACACACACACAAGCTTGTGGGAGACTCCCTTCTTCAAATTCCACAAAGTTAAATACTTCCTGTAAAGCAGCTTGTTTCTTATGAGCAGGAAAATATTTTTCAGAGAAGTAATATATCATATGCTGGGGACTATGCACAGAACTAGGAGCAAGAGAATTAAATCATATCTTAGCATCACCCTTTAATGAGAAATGAAACAACTTAATAATATAGTAATAGTGACTTTTTTTCCTCAAGAGCAAACAGGGTGGCTATATCATTCAATTTACTGAGATGTGCCACAACAGTTTCAGATTCATAGCCATGGAAAGGATTAGATTCGACCAAAGTAATAAACTCAGGATCAATAGAGAATTCAAAATCCTTATTAGTAACACAGATAGGTGAAGTAGCAAACTTAGGATCATATTACATTCTAGCATTCAAAGATTTTTCTTTCCACTTGCATAGCAATTTCTTAAGGTCATCCCTATCCTTACAAGCAAGAAAGTCCCTAGCTACCTCTCCATCCATAACACAACCCTCAGGTATGACACGCAATTCATATATAGGAGAGCTAGGTCTAGCAGGTGTTTCAAAGTGGTCAGTTTCAATAATTTCATTAGTTTCAGAAATATCATCAGTTTCATCATTCTCAATATCTTTAGCTCTAGCAAGTTGTTCATCAAGAAATTCACCCATTGGCACATTATTATCAAGGATAATAGTAGCATCATAACCATCATTCATAGAAGAAGTAGCATCATTAATTACTTGCGACATATCAGAATTAATAGTAGGTGGCAGTGTTGCAAGCTTACTCAAAACAGAAGGTGAATCAAGTGCAGAGCTAGATGGTCGTTCCTTACCTCCCCACGTAGTAGAGGGATAGATCTTGGTTTTTTTATATTTCAAATTCCACATAATTATAAATAGATATAAATCCCAAGTGACTCGGTGAATAGAGTTATGCTCCCCGGCAACAGCGCCAGAAAAAGGTCTTGATAACCCACAAGTATAGGGGATCGAAACAGTTTTCAAGGGTGGAGTATTCAACCCAAATTTATAGATTCAACACAAGGGGAGCCAAAGAATATTCTCAAGTATTAGCAGCTGAGTTGTCAATTCAACCACACCTGAAAGACTTAATATTTGCAACAAAATATTTAGTAGCAAAGTAGTATGGAAGTAGCGGTAACGGTGGCCAAAGTAATAGTAGCAATTTTGTGGTGATTGTAATTAACAGTGGCAACGGTAAAGTAACTTAGCAAAGATCAATATGTGAAAATCTCATAGGCAATGGATCAGTGATGGATAATACTGTCGGATGGCATTCATCATGCAATAGTCATAACATAGGGTGACATAGAACTAGCTCGAATTCATTAATATAATCTAGGCATGTATTTCGTATATAGTCATATGTGCTTATGGAAAAGAACTTGCATGACATATTTTGTCCTACCCTCCCGTGGTAGCGGGGTCCTAATGGCAACTAAGGGATATTAAGGCCTCGTTTTAATAGAGAACTGGACCAAAGCATTAGCACTTGGTGAATACATAAACTCCTCAAACTATGGTAATCACTAGAAAGAATCCCAATTATTGTCACCTTGGGGTATATGGATCATAACACGTAATAGGTGTCTACAACTTGCAATATAGGATCAAGAACACAAATATATTCATGAAAACATAATAGGTTCAAATCTGAAATCATGGCACTCGGGCCCTAGTGATAAGCATTAAGCATAGCAAAGTCATAGCAACATCAATCTCAAAACATAGTGGATACTAGGGATCAAACCCTAACAAAACTAACTCGATTACATGATAAATCTCATCCAACCCATCACCGTCCAGCAAGCCTACGAAGGAATTACTCACTCCCAGCGGTGAGCATCATGAAATTGGTGATGGAGGAAGGTTGGTGATGATGATGGCGACGAATGCCCCTCTCCGGAGCCCCGAACAGACTCTAGATATGCCCTCCCAATGAAGAACAGGAGATGGCGGCAGCTCCGTATCGTAAAACGTGATGAACTATTCTCCTTGATTTTTTTTCTCCCCGAATAGGGTTATATGGAGTTGGAGTTGAGGTCGGAGGGGCTGCAGGGGGCCCACAAGCCTGCAGGGTGCACCCCCAGGGCTTCTGGCCTCTGGGTGGCCCTTCTCTGGATAATTCTTGCCCTGGTATTTTTTATATATTCCAAAAATATTCTCCGTAATTTTTTAGGTTAATCCGAGAACTTTTATTTCTGCACTAAAATAACACCATGGCAATTCTGCTAAAAACAACGTCAGTCCGGGTTAGTTGGATTCAAATCATGCAAATTAGAGTCGAAAAGAAGGGCAAAAGAGTTTGTAAAAGTAGATACGATGGAGACGTATTAGTAACCGAATTTTGGAAATGAGCCCATAAATGGGCCCTTGGAAGACCGAAAGTTAACACGGGCTGGAAACGGCCAACGGAATAATGGTCCATTAATGGGTATAAAACGATACACTATTCATTATGGGCCAGTTTCACCTTGGGCCTTTAATGGGCCCAAAGTTACAAAGGGCCTCATATGGGCCGAAAGACGTGATGGGCCATCCATGGGCCGGAAGTTACAACGGGCTGGATTGGACGGCCCAGCTAACGCTACTGGGCCTAATTCAGATAGGCCATAACGGGTTATGAGTTAGTGGGTTGTAAATGGGTTATATGCAAACAGGTCGTTAACAGGCTTTTCATGGGCCGGCCTGCTACCTTTTGACCAAGTCAAACGGACCGGCCTTTTCACCGGAATGGGCCTCTGTTGGGCCCTGCCACGTGTCGACGTATCATAAGCGCCTCCAGTCCAATGAGTGGATGACATCTGTCCCAATGGTGAGTCGACACGTGGTTCCTCTGGCCATTGAGAATTTTACACGTATCAAATCCCCATTGGTCCAGGCTGTTAACGGGTTATCGAATTCAAATAGGAACCCGATAGCTTACCCGTTATGGTGGATGCCACATCTCGGTTACCCTTGATGAAAGCACTTCCTTGACGCGCCATTTATCGTCATGGAAGTGGAAACTTCCATGATGATAATTTTGGTATTGTCACGGGACACTTCTACAATAGCACAGGTATGACTATCTTTATTTTGTCATAAAATCGTCATGGATGTACATGCATGACAGAAAACATGACCTACTGTGACAAACACGTATCATCACGGAAGTGTATTTTTTTGTGGTGTTCCCTTTGTCCGTCGATATGTTACTTGTCCGAGATTCGATCATCGGTATCTTCATACCTAGTTCAATCTCATTACCGATAAGTCTCTTTACTCATTTCGTAATACATAATCTTGTAACTAACTCCTTACTCACTTTTCTTGGAAGCTTCTTGTGATGTTGTATTATCGAGAGGGCCCAGAGATACCTCTCTATCATACGGAGTGACAAATCCTAATCTCGATTCACGCCAACTCAACAAACACCTTTGGAGATACCTGTAGAGCTTTATGGTCACCCATTTATGTTGTGACGTTTGATAGCACACAAGGTATTCCTCCGGTATTCGGGAGTTGCATGATCTCATGGTCAAAGGAATATGTATTTGAAATTTAAGAAAGCAGTAGCAATAAGTTGAATGATCATATGCTAAGCTAATGGATGGGTCTTGTCCATCACATCATTCTCCTAATGATGTGATTCGTTATCAAATGACAACTGATGTCTATGGTCAGGAAACCTTAACCATCTTTTGATCAACGGGCTAGTCTAGTAGAGGCATACTAGGGACTTGGTATTTTCTTATGTATTCACACATGTATTTAAGTTTCCAATCAATACAATTCTAGCATGAATAATAGATCTTTATCATGATTAAGGAAATATAATAATAACCACTTTATTATTGCCTCTAGGCCATATTTCCAATAGTCTCCCACTTGCACTAGAGTTAATAATATATATTACATTGTAATGAATCTAACACACATGGAGTCTTGGTGCTGATCATGTTTTGCCCGCGGAAGAGGTTTAGTCAATGGGTCTGCCACATTTAGATTTGTATGTACTTTGCAAATTTCTATGTCTCCGTCCTTGATCTTTTCACGAATAGAGTTGAAGCGTCTCTTGATGTGTTTGGTTCTCTTGTGAAACCTGGATTCCTTCACTAAGGCAACTGCTCCAGTGTTGTCACAAAAGATTGTCATTGGACCCGATGCACTAGGTATTACACCCAGATCGGATATGAAATCCTTCATCCAGAATCCTTCATGTTCAGCTTCTAGAGTAGCTATGTATTCCACTTCACATGTAGATCCCGCCACGATGCTCTGCTAAGAACTGCACCAACTGACAGCTCAACCATTCATTCATCTGGATTTATGTCGAAGCTAGAATCAACGTAACCCTTTACGACGAGCTCTTCATCACCTCCATAAATGAGAAACGTATCCTTGGTCCTTTTCGGGTACTTCAGGATACTCTTGACCATTGTCCAATGATCCACTCTTGGATTACTTTGGTACCTCCCTGCCAAACTTATGGCAAGGCACACATCAGGTCTGGTACACAACACGGCATACATTATAGAACCTATGGCTCAGGCATAGGGAATAACTTTCATTCTCTCTTTATCTTCTGTCATGGTCGGACTTTGATTCTGACTCAATTTCACACCTTGCAACACAGGCAAGAACCCTTTCTTTGACTGGTCCATTTTGAACTTCTTCAGAACTTTGTCAAGGTATGTGCTTTGTGAAAGTCCTATGAAGCGTCCCGATCTATCCCTACAGGTCTTGATGCCCAATATGTAAGCAGCTTCACCGAGGTCTTTCATTGAAAAGTTCTTATGCAAATATCCTTTTATGCTATCCAAAAATTCTATATCGTTTCCAATCAACAATATGACATCCACATATAATATTAGAAATGCCACAGAGCTCCCACACACTTTCTTGTAAATACAGGCTTCTCCGTAAATCTGTATAAAACCAAATGATTTGATCACATCATCAAAGCGTATATTCCAACGCCGAGATGCTTGCACTAGTCCATAGATGGATCGCTGGAGCTTGCACACTTTGTTAGAACCTTTAGGATCGACAAAACCTTCTGGTTGCATCATATACAACTCTTCTTTAAGAAACCCATTAAGGAATGCAGTTTTGACGTCGATTTGCCAGATTTCATAATCATAAAATGCAGCAAATGCTAACATGATTCTGACAAACTTAAGCATTGCTATGGGTGATAAAGTCTCTTCGTAGTCAACCCCTTAAACTTGTCAAAAACCTTTTACGACAAGTCGACCTTTGTAGATAGTGATATTACCAACAGCGTCCGTCTTCCTCTTGAATATTCATTTATTCTCAATGGCTTGCCGATCATCGGGCTAGTCCACCAAAGTCCACACTTTGTTCTCATACATGGATCCTATCTCAGATTTCATGGCCTCAAGCCATTTGTCGGAATCTGGACTCATCATAGCTTCTTCATAGTTCGTAGGCTCTCCATTGTCTAACAACATGACTTTCATGATAGTATTACCATACCACTCTGGTGCAGTATGCATTCTGGTTGACCTACGAGGTTCAGTAGTAACTTGATCTGAAGTTTCATGATCATCATCGTTAGCTTCCTCTCTATATGGTGTAGGCATCACAGGAACGATTTTCTCTGATGTGCCACTTCCCAATTCGAGAGAAGGTACAATTAACTCATCAAGTTCTACTTTCCTCCCACTCACTTGTTTCGAGAGAAACTCCTTCTCTAGAAATGACCCATTCTTAGCAACAAAGATCTTGCCTTCGTATCTGTGGTAGAAGGTATTACCCAATAGTTTCTTTAGGGTATCCTACAAAGATGAACATCTCTGCTTTGGGTTTGAGCTTATCAGGTTGAAGCCTTTTGACATAAGCATCGCATCCCCAAACTTTAACAAAAGACAACTTAGGTTTCTTGCCAAACCATAGTTCATACGGTGTCATCTCAACGGAATTAGATGGTTCCCTATTTAACGTGAATGTGGTTGTTTCTAATGCATAACCACAAAATGATAAAGGAAATCGGTAACAGACATCATAGAACGCATCATATCTAATAAAGTACGGTTACGATGTTCGGACACACCATTACGCTATGGTGTTCCAGGTGGCGTGAGTTGTGAAACAATTCCACATTGTCTTAAATGAAGGCCAAACTCGTAACTCAAATATTCGCCTCCGCAATCAGATTGTGGAAACTTTATTTTCTTGTTACGATGATTGTCCACTTCACTCTGAAATTCTTTGAATTTTTCAAATGTTTCAAACTTGTGCTTCCAAGTTGTAACATCCCAAAATTCTAAATTTTGGAATGTTATATTAAATAGATAGATTTGATTGATTGTTTGATTGTTGTGTGAAATTGAGTGAAATTCGAAACTTTTTGAAAGTTAAATGAGAGGAAATAAAAGGACTTTCCCAAACTTTCATTTTCTTTTCTGATCTTCATGAATTCAAATTATTTTCACCACAAAACCCTCGAGAGAAGTTGACATGATTTCTTCCATTTATTTAAATGACAAGGGTTGTTGAAAATATTTGAATTTCATTTGGAAAATATTTCCAACCTAGGAACTTCATGCAACTCAATGATTTTCACGAGCGAAGATAAAATGACTTCTTCAAAACATATGAAATATGAGTTGGGAGTTTCAAAGAATTAAATTCAAAGTTCTTTTGAATTTATTTTCAATTTGGAGTTATTTGAGTTTTATTCAAATTATTTTTCTCCAAAAATAAAATATATGGAAAATAGGGCAACATGATTCCCTACATCAGAAAATTGGAGAGAAATAAATTTGAATTAATTTTGGTCTTTTTAAAATGTTTTTTCGTTGGATTTTATTAGAGCAGCAGCAGTGTTTGATTTATCTGAATTTGTGTGGTTTTATTCGACTCTAGAAAAATGTTCATGCTGTAGAAAATAGTTTTCTGAAAATTTTGATATATTATGTGTCTATATTATATTTTAGTTTATTTAGTTTTATTTCTTCTTCTGTAGAAATAAACGTTTTTTTAATATAAAAAAATCTTCTCCTCTCCCCGACTGGGCTGGCCCAGCTCCTGCCAGGCCAAGCCCAGCCCAGCCGCGCCGTCCCCGACCTCGCGTTGGAGGCCGGATCACGCACGACACAGCCGCCGCCTCGACGTCCGTGCCGCGGCCGGACTCTTCCCGCCGCCTTTGCCCCTCCTCCACGCCTCCCGAGGCCTCCCTTCCCCTTAAATAGAGCCGCCCCGGCCCCGGGATCCTCTCTCTCCCGCATCGTGCCGCTCGAAGCCGAGCCGCCGCCATGCTGTTTGCCGTCGCCGGCGCGGCTCCGCCGCCCTGCCCCGCACTCCATCGTCGCCGCTGACCGCCGCCGGTGCCACCATTGACCCCCGCCGCCCAGCACCGCCCCTCCCCGACCCCTTCGCCGCCCTCCTCGACGACCGGAACCGCTGCCCCGGCCGGACCCGAGCCGCCGCCGTCTGCCCGACCTCGCCGGAGTTTGGGTAAACCCTAGCCCCGACCCCGCCGGCGGATCGAGATCCGACGATCTCGATTCAGTCTTGTTTTTTTTTGTTTCTTTTTTTTAGCGAAAATTCATTAGGTTAGGTTCAGCAGTGAACAGATTCGTCAGTTAGTGTTCGGCAGCGAACATCCGTTCTGTAGATTTTTTTTTCTCTCCCTTTTCTTTTAAATTTCGGCCAGGCACCTATCTATGATGATTTTATTTACAGATTAGCCCCTAAACTTCAAACCCTCACTACTTTTTACTCGTTAGTCAGAATCCAACGAAACCAACGCCCACTACTTAGTTATGTTCTCCTCTATCCAGTAAAACAACTTATACATGTTTTTGAAAGTTTAAAAATTTGAATTAGATCAGATTTGAATTTGAACTTCGTTTGATCATAACTTGAGTTTCGTAACTCCGATTTAGTTGATTCTTTTTGCAAATCGAAGCTCTTGACCTAAACTTTCTAATAAGGCCTAATTCACATAATTTTGGTACTGTTAGAAATTGTTTTATGTTGCATGAGTTATTCGCTTGGTTTTGATGTTTTCCGAACTGTTTTCTTCGTCCTTTCCGATCTTTTGAGTGAATGCTTATGTGTGGTTACTTTTACTTGCTCACGATAGATTGACCGGAGTGTGATGAGTAGAACTATCAAGAGTTTTGAGTGTGAATCATCTTCATCAACATTTCAGGCAAGTTCACACTTTGATCATATCCCTTTTCATACCCAATTTTTATGCATTAGTTTCAATCCTCAAACATTGCATGATTAGGATCTAATTAAATTGTGGGTTTTGGGAAGTAGATGAGGTAGTACCTATTACCTATTTTATTATCAAACCCTTGGGAGTTACTTTTACGTTTGCTTATTATGCCATGCTATGCTAGTAGACGTGGATTGGGTGAGTGAATTTTCCATGGCAGATGTGAGATTGTTAATTAATGGTTTATTTAAGGTGGCAACTTTAATACACATCTGGGTGGATTGAGGTAACTGGTTATTCCAGGATTGCCTGTCTAGGCACCTGGGTAGACCAGGATTGCCTGTTTTTTATGGACCGCCACCCAGGCTCAAAGGGATCATAAGATTATTCAGGCTAGAAATTTCTGTGTGCGGCCACATGCTATTATGGGCTCTAGCATAGTTGACTAAGTCGTGCGAACTCTTACAGTGGTAGACTAGCAGATGTAGGGGAAAGTGCGTGTATCGGTCTACCCATCGCAAGGTGCTAGCGCTTCTGAAAGACTATGTCCCGGTCATCCGTTTCTCAAACACCATGTAGTGCGAGAAAACCAATGGAGGAGATCGAGTCATGTGGGGAAAAGTGCGCAAACCTTTGCAGAGTGTATAAACTAATCATGATTAGCCGTGTCCCCGGTTATGGACGTTTTGAGTATCTAGTACTTGGATTATCATGTGAATCTCATCATGTTACTTTAATTAATGATGTTGGGTTTTTAATGATGATGTTACTTAATTTGGATTGAGAATGCTGTCAACCATTCTCAATGTTTAACAACCACCCTGATACTTAAATAAAATTTATTCCTTTGCAGTAGGGAAAATTTGGCTTTACGCAAAACTGTAACCATAGAGCTTTTCCACCAGCCAAATATGCATGTAGTGATAGCCTTTATTCATCTTTGCTCTATGGTGTGAATTTGCCAGTACATTCAATGTTCTGACCCTTTGTGGCTGCAACGTCTCATGTTGCAGGATTATCTTACGACGAGTAAGTGATACGTTAGGGTTACGATTTCTACACTCAACTTTGTCATTGGTGTTGATGGGAATCCACAACCTTCTTACTTCCACTATTTAGATTGAGGTAATAGTATTTAGGTTACTTTATACATGTGATTTACCTCTGTTATAAATCCTCGAGTACTGTGTGTGTCAGCATACCGATCCAGGGATGACACTTAAGCACAGAGACTTGACCCATTCGGGTCGGGTCGCTACAAGATGGTATCAGAGCACATGTTGACTGTAGGACGTGACCCTAGAAACTGGCAAGCCCATAGGAAGGTTTTTCTCTAAAAAAATTCTTTTTCAAAAAGATATTTTACCTCTCTTCTCTTCTGAGCTTATTCAAAATTCCTTTTAGTGAGACTATACCCCTTTCCCCTTTTTGACCACTCGAAGATTCGACTGATGAGACCACCCCAAGAAGTACACGATATTGGACAACTAAGACCACTTTGGAATAAAGAGGATTTCTACTATGCATTACAATGATGGAAACTACAACGGTTGAAGACTCCGAAGACTAGGAGAATTTGAAGGCTTTGAAGAATTTCCAGATTTGTATGATCAAGGAAGGCACCCCTTATGGAACTTGTCAGACTATTGAAGCTGTTAATACCCGAGATCAAAGTGTTGGAGAAAGACCGGAACATGGAGTGTAAAAACTTAAGGTTTTGTCAAGAAAGCCCCAAGACAGGAGATATCAACTATGGAATGATAGCTCATGGCAGAGACATAGTCATAAACATGGATATCCATGATGCTATCACTCGCTCATGTTATTATCACCATGAGGTGTTAAGCATGCATTCCTTTGGAAGTATTGGATGGTAGAAAGCTGATGGAGCACCCATCAGCAAAGGATGCACCTTAGCTGGTGTATCACCAGGATCTGGAGTATTACATCAAGAAGTTTAGGGTGGATGTGCAGGAAGCCGTATTTAACAAGGAAGCAATTCATGAAGAACTCATGAACCAGAAGCTGAAGTAGCCAAACTGGAGGAACAAAACCTTGAGATACTGGAGATTTGTCAGGAACTGGAGGACATTAGGACCATGGTTCATTCCAAGGATGTTGAAACCCAGAAGTTTGGAATGCAACCCCAGAAATATTAAAGGATGTCATGAGAGACTTCGCGTCAACAGAGATGATGTGGCAAAAGAACTTGAGAAGGACAAGCATGATCATAAGGAGCCATCGGAGACATGACCAAGACTTGAAGAGTTTGATGACGTTGAGATCTATAGACCATTAGAAGACCCAAGCCCTGTTATATACTTACGTTAGATGCGACAATTGTGAGCTGTCATTTTTTTGTTGTTTTTCCGACAGCCACAATAAAATCTGACTTTTCAAAACTTTTGTTTGTATTGTGTGTATCCCTCTCTATCTCTCTTATCCCAGCCCAAACCCATGGACCCAATATAGGGTGAATGGAGATGAACTCATATTATCTGGACCGATGAGTCAATTGGAGAGGACCAATGGATTCAGAACATGGAGGATCACACGAAGAATAACCCTATAGCCAGAAAGTATATGGCCCAGCATGCTCTTCAGTGATTTGAAAGAGGTGCTGCTACTTGGTGGAGGATGTACCAAACCATCAATGGATGGCAAGGAGTAACCAATTGGAAGGAGTTTAAGTTGACTTTGCTAAAGTCTCGGTTTGTGTCCTAGAAATTGAAGCCTCATGGAAATGATATGGAGAAAGTGCATGCAAGCTTTGTGGAGAAATAGGACACAACCATAAAGAACACCAGGATGAATACCCTCATAAGTGGAGAATTACCAAAGGAGTTAGCTGAGGATCTCAGGGAACTTCGGTTGGAGATTGTTCCCAAAGGTTTTGTTGCAGCAATGGAAGTTCAGTCTACATTGTTGGGAAAGATCCATGAAGCTCAGAAGGATGACAAAGAGATTGCTAAGTTAAAAGTGAGGATGAGCAAAGGAAAGGCCAAAAGATTTTGTAAGGATGAGCAAGACACCTTATGGTTTGAGGGTAGTGTACATGTACCCAATAATGCAGAGATCAGGAAGTTAATACTTCAAGGGGCTCATGACTCACCATACTCCATTCGCCCTAGAAACACCAAGATTTATTTGGATTTGAAGGAGAGTTTCTGGTGGAGTGGTATGAAGAAGGATATTGCGGAGTATGTAGTCGTAGGTGATGTATGCCAGAGAGAGTAAGAGCAGAGCATCAGAAGCCAGCGGGATTAGTACAGCCTATACCGATAGCCGAATGGAAGTGAGATAAGCTTGGCATGGATTTCATTACCGGATTTCCCAGAACCCGAACGAGATATGACTCTATCTGGGTAGTAGTTGATTCGCTTGACCAAAGTGGCTCACTTTATCCTAGTGAAAACCACCTATACAAGTGAGAAGTTGGCCAAGATATATTTGACCAGGATCGTATGTCTGCATGGAGTTCCGAGGACCATCGTATCAGATAGAGGAACACAGTTCACCTCAAAGTTTGGGAATCAGTGGCACCAGACTTTGGGTACTAGGCTAGAGTTCAGTACAACCTTTCATCCGCAGACAGATGGATAGACCGAGAGAGTCAATCAGATTCTGGAGGACATGTTGAGAGCGTGTGCGCCAGATTATGGATCTAGTAGGGATGATAATCTACCTTACGCTGAGTTCTCATACAACAACAATTACCAAGCCAGTTTGAAGATGACCCCTTTTGAAGCGCTGTATGGGAGAAGGAGCCTGACACCATTGATGTGGGATGAAGTTGGAGTCCGTCAGTTGTTTGGACCAAATATGATCAAGGAGTCAGAAGAGAATTTTAAGTTGTTTCAAGATAGACTAGAGGTAGCTCAGTCCAGGCAGAAGAGTTACGCAGACTCAAAAACGCAAGGAGGTAGTCTATGAAATTGGAGACAGAGCATGTCTTCGTGTGTCCCCTCTGCGAGGAGTTAAACGATTTGGAGTTAAGGGAAAGTTAGCCCCGAGATTTGTAGGACCATACTGAGTTTTGGAGCATATGGGAGAAGTGGCCAACAAGTTGGAATCACCCGAAGGACCGTCAGAAGTTCATGATGTGTTTCACGTTTCCCAGTTGAAGAAGTGCCATGCAGAGATGGCCCATTTTCCCCTGTAAGGATGCTTGACCCTGGAAAGGATAATGATGGTCCACGAAGTGGAGTATGGATTTCATAAGTATAAGTTTTATCTCGGTATGTGGGACATCCCACGAGGATGAAGAGATGAATTACTATTGGATATAAAGGAGGTATGATATTGGAAATATGGATCAATGTAACTCCTTGATGAGTTTGAGTAATCACGTCTTAGTGTGATACAACAGAAGGAAGCTGAGGACATTACAATTGGATGGATTTTGAGTATGCTAGGAAGATGGAAGTTGAATGTTGGAATAACGATCAGTTGCCCAGAGGATGAGTTCAAGGTTTACAAGTGATGAGATGGGCCATAACCCACAGGCCCCAGGACCTGTCAAGAATCAAGCACATTCTTGCTGAAGGAAAAACCCTGGAAGAAGGGGATATGCCTTTATCAACCGACAATTTTATAGGAGCAACGCAAAACCTGAGAGTTCTGAAGGAACAATGGATGTTTGTTTGGCTTGCAGAATCAATGGATTTATCCGAACTTAGTTCGTCGACAAGAGAAATTCTGCAATGCTTGTGAGGATGACCGAGTGTTAGAATGCGAGATTCGCTAAACCGTATACAAGGTAATGATTTGGGTGCGGGATGGATTGATCACCATCCGACTTACTCTTATTATTCGCCTTGCTATGTGGGATGGTAAATCTGAGTGACTTGCCTATAGTAGAGAGACGACGATATTAAACCATGTTTAAACCTTAGAATGGTATAAGTATTTTCCCTTGTAGACGGCAGCTGTTGCCAATCGTAGGATATACGGTGAGGTTCGACCCAGACCCATTTCCTGCAGGAGAAACCATAAATTGTTGACCACCATGAGATATTGATAGTTAATTAGTATTGGTCCCAGACCCGTCAGCTAAGAAGACCCACTCTCGGAATGACCATACCAAGATGAAAGGACAGAAGAATTGCGGTAAAGGTTATGCCACCACCAAAAGAGCCCAGAGATGGAATTTCCCGAGATCTGGGAAGACCGACACTGACAACAATAAGGATGGAGTATATGAGTTTTGATGGAACCGTAACAATGCTTCTAAGGGTGGTAGCACCCGAGACCTCGGTGACGATCAATGGATTTTGAGAAGACCCCAAACCCTAACCTATTTCTTGCTAGCCTCTCCGAATCTCAAGGACGAGATTCATTTTTAGGGTGGTAGGTTTGCAACATCCCAAAATTCTAAATTTTGGAATGTTATATTAAATAGATAGATTTGATTGATTGTTTGATTGTTGTGTGAAATTGAGTGAAATTCAAAACTTTTTGAAAGTTAAATGAGAGGGAATAAAAGGAATTTCCCAAACTTTCATTTTCTTTTCTGATCTTCATGAATTCAAATTATTTTCAGCACAAAACCCTAGAGAGAAGATGACATGATTTCTTCCATTTATTTAAATGACAAGGGGTGTTGAAAATATTTGAATTTCATTTGGAAAATATTTCCAACCCAGGAACTTTATGCAACTCAATGATTTTCACGAGCGAAGATAAAATGACTTCTTCAAAACATATGAAATATGAGTCGGGAGTTTCAAAGAATTAAATTCAAAGTTCTTTTGAATTTATTTTCAATTTGGAGTTATTTGAGTTTTATTCAAATTATTTTTCTCCAAAAATAAAATATATGGAAAATAGGGTAACATGATTCCCTACATCAAAAAATTGTAGAAAAATAAATTCGAATTAATTTTGGTATTTTAAAAATGTTTTTCCGTTGGATTTTAATAAAGCAGCAGCAGTGTTTGATTTGTCTGAATTTATGTGGATTTTATTTGACTCTAGAAAAATGTTCATGCTGTAGAAAATAGTTTTCTGAAAATTTTCATATATTATATGCCTATAGTATATTTTAGTTTATTTAGTTTTATTTCTTCTTCTGTAGAAATAAACATTTTTTTAAAAAAAATCTTCTCCTCTCCCCGACTGGGCCGGCCCAGCTCCTGCCAGGCCAAGCCCAGCCCAGCCGCGTCGTCCCCGACGCGCTGGAGGCCGGATCCCGCACGACTCCGCCGTCGCCTCGACGTCCGTGCCGCGGCCGGACTCTCCCCGCTGCCTTTGCCCCTCCTCCATGCCTCCCGAGGCCTCTCCTCCCCTTAAATAGAGCCGCCCCGGCCCCGGGATCCTCTCTCTCCCGCATCGCGCCGCTCGAAGCCGAGCCGCCGCCGCGCCGTTTGCCGTCGCCGCCGCAGCTCCGCCGCCCTACCCTGTACTCCACCGCCGCCGCCGACCGCCGCCGGTGCCACCATCGACCCCGCCGCCCAGCACCGCCCCTCCCCGACCCCTTCGCCGCCCTTCTCGATGACCGGAGCCGCTGCCCCGGCCGGACCCGAGCCGCCGCCATCTGCCCGACCTCGCCGGAGTTTGGGTAAACCCTAGCCCCGACCCCGCCGTCGGATCGAGATCCGACGATCTCCATTCAGTCTTGTTTTTTTTTCGTTTCATTTTTTTAGCGAACGTTCATTAGGTTAGGTTCAGCAATGAACAGATTCGTCAGTTAGCGTTCGGCAGCGAACATCCGTTCTGTAGATTTTTTTTCTCCCCCTTTTCTTTTAAATTTCGGCCAGGCACCTATCTGTGATGATTTTATTTACAGATTAGCCCCTAAACTTCAAACCCTCACTACTTTTTACTCGTTAGTCGGAATCCAACGAAACCAACGCCCACTTCTTAGTTATGTTCTCCTCTATCCAGTAAAACAACTTAAACATGTTTTTGAAAGTTTAAAAATTTGAATTAGATCAGATTTGAATTTGAACATCGTTTGATCATAACTTGAGTTTCGTAACTCCAATTTAGTTGATTCTTTTTGCAAATCGAAGCTCTTGACCTAAACTTTATAATAAGGCCAAATTAACATAATTTTGGTACTGTTAGAAATTGTTTTATGTTGCAAGAGTTATTCGCTTGGTTTTGATGTTTTCCGAACTGTTTTCTTCGTCCTTTCTGATCTTTTGAGTGAATGCTTATGTGTCGTTACTATTGCTTGCTCACGAGTAGAACTATCAAGAGTTTTGAGTGAGAATCATCTTCATCAACATTGCAGGCAAGTTCACACTTTGATCATATCCCTTTTCATACCCAGTTTTTATGCATTAGTTTCAATCCTCAAACATTGCATGATTAGGATCTAATTAAATTGTGGGTTTTGGGAAGTAGATGAGGTAGTACCTATTACCTGTTTTATTATCAAACCCTTGGGAGTTACTTCTACGTTTGCTTATTATGCCATGCTATGCTAGTAGACGTGGATTGGGTGAGTGAATTTTCCATGACAGATGTGAGATTGTTAATTAATGGTTTATTTAAGGTGGCAACTTTAATACACATCTGGGTGGATTGAGGTACTTGGTTATTCCAGGATTGCCTGTCTAGGCACCTGGGTAGACCAGGATTGCCTATTTTTTTATGGACCGCCACCCAGGCTGTGGGGACCCCGACTCATAAGTCATGATCACCGAATGCACATGTACAGTGGTCCCATAGATCAATGCTCACTGAACACACAGAAGCTGAATAACAAGAGTCTTACATCCATACATACCGTATTATAAAAGTAGGACCATTATTGGTCAAGTCTTGAGTATAACGTCGCAGCGGAAATCTTTGTCGATAACTTTGACCCGTGCCATCTGCCTTAACCCTACAGGCATTCTGACTGGGAAGCGTCCTAGCTCATATGTTCTTCACCGAAGTATTCTTCATCATATCATGTTCTTTCATGCCTAGCCAATAAAATAACCAGTGGCAAGCCAATGAGTACTTTGAATGTACTCGCAAGCAACCCAGGGTGATAACAGAATAATTATGCAAGGCACTACTGCTAAATTGGCATTTTGGCGGAAAGCTAGTTTTTCTCATGCAAGTCTGATCAACATTTATCAAGGATATGAATGCATCTGCAACAAGTATCAGGAGGTTACGGACATCAACATCGAGAGAGAGTTATGAACAACTCATGCTCAAGCTCATCGTGACTTCCTCACGAATCGCGTCAATAGATTTACCAAACCGTGTTGTTTGTCAGAAACATATGGACGTGGTCTAAGCAGCACCACCCAACTGTCCTTGACCGTGGACACGGCTATTCGAATAGTTTTACACTCTACAAAGGTTGCACACTTTACCCACAAGATCCGGGGAACTTCCATGTCATCCACGACCCGCGGTACCTCAAGTACCCGGGGTAAGCACCCGATCATTATCTTTCCCTAGATGACACTAACATAGAGTCCACTCGATTGGTGGTAACCCCCATGCCCAACATTTCACAACTTAAAATTGTGGAGCCTTGCTCCCATATTCATCACATACCACTAGCACGGGGTACCAACGGTGTGTCCAGTGCCCTGTGAAAACAATCATGGCTGCCCTACCCGGCATGACCCCGTCCCGAGAGAGAGCACCAACTCTCCCCCGTCACTAGTAATGCAGGCTCCAAGCTAGTATCGGCCTAGGTAATCAATAATGCCATTTCCCATATAAGGGTAGAGTGGTCGCGCAAGTTTGGTTGGGATGGTCGACAAATCTTAAATCTAATCCGTCTCTGTAAACAACACTTTTATCGAGCCTCGGTACACTACTTCTCCACCAAGTAGTGACCTAGTTCATCATCATCTCCCAGGGGCATTAGTGGCACCAACTAGGCTGTTTGCAACTATGTCAAACCACTTTGCGTAGCCATTTACTATAGCATATTTCTACAACCCCCCAACACAACTCTCAGCAAGGGTAGAGTCATGAACAATGCAAGTATCAATAGAGTATGCAATGGAGGCAAGCCTAGCAAGGTTGAAATTCAAGGTATATCATGCACTCAGAGAAGCAACGAAAATGCTATTATGATGTGAAATGGTTCATCATGGTCAAAGGGCTACTTGCCTGTTTTAACAAAGTCTTCGAGGTCTTCAATATCTCTGGTCCAACTCCGAGCATTTCGTCTACTTCGTCAACTATCGTCGAAAGCAACCATAATAAGCAACACAACAAGGCAGAAAATAAAAGTGCTCTAAAAATATTAATTTGACTTTTCTAGGACATCCTTGGTTATATGAAAAATAACCAGAGTGGTTTCATTGGAATTGGGTCAGTGGATATTTCTAAACATTTTGATATGATGGAACCAAGGGGTTTATGGATTTGCAAGAAGTGTCCAGAAATATATTTTTGAAAAATGAGAAAAGGCACCCATTTAACAAAGGATGATTTTAGAATCATCTATGATTTGGTTTAACTGGATTTGGAGTTTCAATGAATATTCTATGGATTTGCAAAGTTGACAAACATGAAGAAATGGCTCATTATTTTGTGGGGTACAGAAAGTATTAAGAAAAATGTTCATAAATTAAGTTATGAACTTAGAAGCATCTAGGAATTTGAATGATGGCATTTGGATCAATTTTGAGCTCTTTGTGATTTTCTAAAGTTCATCACAGAAATCGGAAAATAGGGTTTTACGAAATATGTGTGAAGAAAAGTTTCTTGGAAAAATGTGCAAACAGCACCATGTGATAGATCATGAATTTATAAACTACTACAAATTTAAATCATCCAATTTGGAGATAAAATGAATATCTGGGAGATTTTACAAACTTCATGAAAAAAAAGAAAAGGACAAAGGAAGTGGGGTTATACCTATACTGCGCACCGAGCGCAACATAGCGCCACAGCGCATTGGGCCGGCCCAGCTGCATGGCCACGCGGCTAAGGAGGGCCACGCCAAAGGCGGACTAGCGGAGTACGCTTCTCTACGGGGGAGACGGCTAACCCGGATCCTGCCTCCACTTAAACGTCGGGGCCCGCCGGCTGAGTCGCTGACCCGCGGGCCCACCCGCAGGGTCGTATCCTTCCTCCCATGCCCGCGATAGAGGGGATCTAGGTCGCGGTTGAGCATGGGCCGGTGCTTGCCCCCGGCGGCACAGGCCACCCCTGGCCAAGCTCCGGCCACCAGAGGGGTCGCCGAGGAAAGGCGCGTCAGGGGGAGCCCTCGGAGACGGCAGGGGATGGCCGGAGCGCAACCGGCGACGGTCGTGGTGGACGGCCCCATTAGGGATTGGCGGCACCGGCACCACGAGGCATGGGACGAGGCGGAGAAGAGCGGGGGAGCTCTGTATCCTATCGGAAGCTCTCCTGGAGGTCGAAGGAGAGGGGGAGGGGCTCTAGTTCGCTGAAGCAAAGTGGAGGCCGATGGCGAACATGGTGGCCATGGAGAGGGCAGGAGGGCACGAGGGGGAGTGAGGGGGTGTCTGAGAGGTGCACGGGAGAGAGGAGGTTCGAACCAAGGCGAGAGAAAGAGTCGGGGTGGCTTAAATGGGCGTGGCCGCGGAGCACCATGGGCAGCATCCACGGACGCGCTCGGGTCAGGTCGTGGAGGGGAGAGGAGAGATGTTTAGGAGGGGGCCAGCAGCTTGCCGTGTCCCAAACGCCGAGGCGGCCTCGTGAGACACGCTTGGGAGGCCCGAGGTGGCCGAAGGCGGTTGGCAGGGGGCGGCTACAGTGCGGGAGCGCACTGTAGCGCGCTCCAGAGCGCCCAAATGGCCGGTATGGCCATTTTCTATGCAAGGTGGACGCGGCCAAATATGTATGGTAGCTCTAGGTTGTAGTAAAGAAAGGGGGAGGGGCTTTGTATGCCCTGGGTGGTCACTAGAGTGAGGAGGGAGGTTGAGGGAGAGAGAGAAGCTGCTGTCCAGGGAGGTAAATGGGGGTGTTTCACCCCTCAATCATTGAGCAATGCCCAGGGGAAAGTTACTGGAGGTATAAGAGGGTCAGTAGTAGCTGTGGTAAAAAGTTGAGGCCATGGAGATTAGTGGAAGAGGTCAAAAATGGAATTTTGGTAAAGTGGCAGAAGGTGTTTGATGCTTGTTTGGGTAAGCAAATGAACTCCATTTGGCATGATACACCACAGGGTGAAATGGCACATACAATTAGGGACTTCCACCAATTTTGAGATCATTTGGGCAAAGTTGTCAATGCAACTTTTGCAGACCCTGGAAATTAGCAGAAATGAACTTGTGTAGATCTAGTTGAGCAAGTCACTTCCCCTTGATGAACCACTTGGTGTAGTGGCCTCATTTGATCATGTGAACATGATCACAGAAGTTGGGGTCAAGGAGAGAAAGTTGGTAGTACAAAGTTGTTCAAATTTGATTCTGGACAGAGAGGGTTTTGGGGCATTTTTGTGAACCAAAATGACTTTAATTGACATGCGGCTTTGCAAGGTGATCAAAATGTGCATTTGTGACTTGCTGGATTTTCCTTGGATTTTTATGAAAATATTTCCTGTAGAAATATTTCAAATCCTTGAAATGGGAAGAAATGGTTTTGGGAGGTTTTGTCCAATATTTTGAACATGACCATGTGTTCAAACTCTTATATATGGGAAATATATACCCACAGAGTTTCCCTGATTTTTGTCAAATATTTTTAAAACAATAAAATAATTTTTCCCTATTAAAGACCATTTCTTGCCTTAAGAAAAAGCTTTTAAATAGAATAGGAAAATAACTTTTAAAATTATATTTTTGTTGTTTATGGGAATCCTATATCTAATAGGTTTCAAATATATTCTTTGAAATATTTTTCATACCCCAAATCAAGTACTTGCAGTGCAAACATCAATTTAGGGGTTTTGGAAAACTAATTTTTGAAAATACTTTTTGGCCAAGTTATTTTTTTTAAGAAAATACTATATTGCTCTATACACATGGCATGATCATTGGGCAGAAGTTTGGGGCAAGGAGATGAAGTATAGGAGTTGGAGGATTTATTTGATTTTTAGGGCACTTGCAAACAACACACAAAATCCAATCAAGGCAAGGTCTAAAACACTCAAAAGTTTTTGTCCAACCACATTTTATCATGATTTATTAGCTTAAGTGTTGTGGCATGAAAATCAGGGTGTGACAGACCTACCCCCCCTTACAAGAATCTCGTCCACGAGATTCCCAAACTAGGTGCGGAGAGGTATACGGAAACTTTGATGTGGGGCAGTCTTCACGTCCTTATACTGCTTCTGATTCCGTGTGGTGTTCCGTTGAATCCTTGGAGTGCTTGAGGGCATGGCTTCATGTATGACATTCTTCTTGATCCAGGTTGCTAATGGGTAGCTCGCGGTAGGTTAGATTGGGCTAGGGATCGATGGCTCGGTGGTCAATGCCCTTGTAGAGATCGGGCAAGTTAGGAAGTTGGAAACAGTTCCGGGGTTGTGATGCATGGAAAGCGTTGTGCACATCAGGTAACTCCGGTAGCAACTCTAGCTGGTAACTGTCTTCTCTTCATCTTGTAGTGATCTCAGAGGGGGTTGTTAAATCTTGGAGTGATCTCAAAGGGGGCCAGTGAATCTTGGTGTGGGTCTCCTTGTCATGGAAATGCTTAGTTCCTTAGAGAGGAGTGGCTTGCAGATACACCTGGTCTTCAACGCGAAGGTTTACTTCTTGACGATGGTGGTTGGTATAGTTCTTCCTCCTTGGCATGGCGGTCTTCAAATGTTTCCTAACCAGTTGAACAATTCTTCTTCCATCTTCAGTTAGACGAGTAGGTCACCAAGTAAAAGTGACAACCAACATGACCAAGTACTCCATGAAGTTTCTGTTCATGGGGTACATAAGGTAGGTTGGGGCATTGGTGGTGGTAACGGTTGAGTGTGGGACAAGGTGTTCTCGACCTAGAGTCAGGACCCCAAGGTCATGATCCAACCGGGTTGTGGCTTGGTAGGGCTTAAGGGTTTCAAGGATTCTAAGGTGCGAGTGAATGTTTATCCTTGAGCACAATTCCTGAGATGCCAATTGTTCTAACTAGTCCTCCAAACAGATCACCTTATACTATTGAAAGCATCATTTCGTATAGGTCAACTCCAATCATCACTCATGCTATTCATATCCTCATGACTCCCAAGAGGAGGTCTAACAAAATCATATATGTCTACGATCCCCAAACTCATGTGTGTTGCTACCCCTAAAAATCCATGGGTAGAGCATACAAGCTTCCAAGCTGGAATAAAACAGGACAATCCAAGTGCTCATCCTATTCTTCCAATGTCCATGCTAGTGCATCTCTATCCTAAGGAAACACGTCGTATGCCACTCCAAAATCTTGTTTCCTTTTCTATGAATTGACTCCAACAACCTGTTAACTTCCATTAATCACTACATAATCCATTAATTCTACAAATCCAATGCCTATGCTGGTGTTCCACATGATCTCCTAAAGTCCTTATAATCCCCAATACTTGAAAGGGCTGACTTACTATAGTCAGTCCACCAATTCCCGTTATTGTGATCTAGTAATACTCCAAGGTCAAGCTCACAAAAATTCCTAAATAAACTCTGACAATTAGTCCAATCTCCTAGTTTATCGTCCACCGAGAAACATGGTATCATGATTGAGATCACCAGTCTAAATACAATTTACTCCGAACCATGTAGACATACTCAGCATCTATATTCAACTAGAATCACCTACTTAAATCCAAATCTCTTGTCCAACGAGAATTCCTACATGTTCCCCCAAGTCATTTACGTAATATCAACTGTCTCCTATCAATATCCCATGGCTAAGTTAAATCCAAATACTTCCAAGAATTCCAGCTTGCGAGCACAATTATCCTACTAAATCCAATTTACTCAGGGGTAATGAAATCTATGCTAATCTATACTTATGATCCCACCAAGTTCATCTACCAACATCAAAGCCTCATAATCCACCAAATAGTCTCATATAATTCCTCAAGTCATTGATATAAACTCATCAAGTCATTTGTCCTCTATTCCTATATCCTCAGATTGGTCTTCCCTATGGTATCGTTAGTTTTGGTGCTATCTTAGGATGATAATGTGCTCATTAACTATGTCCACTAGTTCCATAATGAACCCAGTGATAAGCAAGGTTACGGAGGCTTAACAGGTTCTCTTGCAATTCTGTGGGTTAAGCACATGGTTAAGGATTCGAGCTGGGGTATCTTATGAAGTCTTGAAAGGTCTAGGAATGGGTCTCTAATCTTGAGGGGCAACCATAACTCTAAGGGGCTGCACTTGGTCGAGGAGGTTGTAGCAAAAGTCTTCAGTGTTGGTTGGTTGCCAAAGTAGAATCCTTGGTGTATCTTGTCTTGCTAGCCTTCAGTTGAGGAGAGAGATGAGAGGGAGAGGTAGCATAGTGGAGGGGAATGCCTAAAGGGGGTTCTATAGTGCAAGTGCAAACAAACAGGTGCAAAAAGGGCCAAACCAAAGAAACAGGGTAAGGAAGGTGATATAGTCGCGTACTTGTTGCCTAGGGCAAAAGTGTGACCTATATCAAAACACAAACAAATAAAAACAAGCAACACACAATCATGGTTCTATTCGAACCATCATACGGACTCGACTGTGCATAGGGGTTACACGACTCATCCTACCCTAGGGGTTCTCGGACTCAGTAGTCGTGCCTTGTGCCTCGTGCGGTCTCCTGAGTCTTCCTCAGGTGTTGCTACGTCTCTTGTTTGATGCAATGATCTGGGTTGAGCCTGAAGAATCTTCGACAACTTCTTGCCTGATGAGGTGATGGGGTGATGGTGGCTCCTCGTGGCTGTCTTTGACTTGGTCTTCTCTTGTCTTCTTAATCATGATGATCGCTTTTGCTTTCTAAGGCATCGATGGTACCAGGTTTGTAATCCTTTATGCAAGGACATTAACAAGGCATAGTAGAGGTCCATCATGTTGGTTATGTTGATGACAACATCAACACCAAGAGCGGGGGATGAGGAGAACCGTTTTCCTACTCACTAAGGTGAGGCGGACCAAATGGCTAGGTTCTCATCCATCAGTGGTTGCCGATACAACAACGGTAGTCACAGGGTTACTCTATTAGCAATGTATATCATGATCTTGCATATTCTATGCCCTGATCATCGTAGGCTAAGGTTGCATCATCTTTGGGCAGTGTCAAGGGTGTCACCATCTCCTGGGTCTTCAGGTCCTCATTCCTTGAGGATGTATCTTCTGGTTGTATCGTCTTGTTGTGATGTCGCCAATCTTGTGTTCAGGAGATGTGGGTGAATGTTTGGCAAGGCATCTTCCTTCTAGATTATCCACGAGGATTACAAGGAATCCAGTGGTCAGGGGCATAAGGGTTCTAGCGACCAAAGGTTTTGAAGGGGAAGAGATTAATAAGGAAAGTATACCTTAGTTTTTGAAAAACTGAGAAGGGAAGAGAAGTATAGATAGTTTTGAAAACTAGTAGTAGTTTTGGAAATAGTTTTACCCTAACTAACGACCATGCTAACTAAGGCTTCCTATAGTCAGGATGGCTCTGATACCAGCTCTGTGGGGACCCCGACTCATAAGTCGTGATCACCGAATGCATGTGTACAGTGATCCCAGAGATCAATGCTCACTGAACACACAGAAGTTGAATAACAAGAGTCTTACATCCATACATACCGTATTATAAAAGTAGGACCATTATTGGTCAAGTCTTGAGTATAGCGTCGCAGCGGAAATCTTTGTCGATAACTTTGACCCGTGCCATCTGCCTTAACCCTACAGGCATTCTGACTGGGAAGCGTCCTAGCTCGCATGTTCGTCACTGAAGTATTCTTCATCATATCATGTTCTTTCATGCCTGGTCAATAAAATAACCAGTGGCAAGCCAATGAGTACTTTGAATGTACTCGCAAGCAACCCAAGGGTGATAATAGAATAATTATGCAAGGCACTACTGCTAAATTGGCATTTTTGCGGAAAGCTAGTTTTTCTCATGCAAGTATGATCAACATTTATCAAGGATATGAATGCATTTGCAACAAGTATCGGGAGGTTACAGACATCAACATCGAGAGAGAGTTATGAACAACTCATGCTCAAGCTCCTTGTGACTTCCTCACGAATCCCGTCAATAGATTTACCAAACCGTGTTGTTTGTCAGAAACATATGGACGTAGTCTAAGCAGCACCACCCAACTGTCCTTGACCGTGGACACGGCTATTCGAATAGTTTTACACTCTGCAGAGGTTGCACACTTTACCCACAAGATCCGGGGAACTTCCGTGTCATCCACGACCCGCGGTACCTCCAGTACCCTGGGTAAGCACCCGATCACTATCTTTCCCTAGACGACACTAACATAGAGTCCACTCGATTGGTAGTAACCCCCATGCCCAACATTTCACAACTTAAAATTGTGGAGCCTTGTTCCCATATTCATCACATACCACTGGCACGGGGTACCAATGGTGTGTCCGGTGCCCTGTGAAAACAATCATGGCCGCCCTACCTGGCACGACCCCGTCCCGAGAGAGAGCACCAACTCTCCCCCGTCACTAGTAATGCGGGCTCCAAGCTAGTATCGGCCTAGGTAATCAATAATGCCCTTTCCCATATAAGGGTAGAGTGGTCGCGCATGTTTGGTTGGGACGGTCGACAAATCTTAAATCTAATCCGTCTCTGTAAACCACACTTTTATCGAGCCTCGGTACACTACTTCTCCACCAAGTAGTGACCTAGTTCATCATCATCTCCCAGGGGCATTAGTGGCACCAACTGGGTTGTTTGCAAGTATGTCAAACCACACTTGTTTCTTTCCATGCATAACCCTGACCCACTTTGCGTAGCCATTTACTATAGCATATTTCTGCAACCCACCAACACAACTCTAAGCAAGGGTAGAGTCATGAACAATGCAAGTATCAATAGAGTATGCAACGGAGGCAAGCCTAGCAAGGTTGAAATTCAAGGTATATCATGCACTCAGAGAAGCAACGAAAATGCTATTATGATGTAAAATGGTTCATCATGGTCAAAGGGCTACTTGCCTGTTTTAACAAAGTCTTCGAGGTCTTCAATATCTCTGGTCCAACTCCGAGCATTTCGTCTACTTCGTCAACTATCGTCGAAAGCAACCATAATAAGCAACACAACAAGGCAGAAAATAAAAGTGCTCTAAAAATATTAATTTGACTTTTCTAGGACATCCTTGGTTATATGAAAAATAACCAGAGTGGTTTCATTGGAATTGGGTCAGTGGATATTTCTAAACATTTTGATATGATGGAACCAAGGGGTTTATGGATTTGCAAGAAGTGTCCAGAAATATATTTTTGAAAAATGAGAAAAGGCACCCATTTAACAAAGGATGATTTTAGAATCATCTATGATTTGGTTTAACTGGATTTGGAGTTTCAATGAATATTCTGTGGATTTGCAAAGTTGACAAACATGAAGAAATGGCTCATTATTTTGTGGGGTACAGAAAGTATTAAGAAAAATGTTCATAAACTAAGTTATGAACTTAGAAGCATCTAGGAATTTGAATGATGGCATTTGGATCAATTTTGAGCTCTCTGTGATTTTTTAAAGTTCATCACAGAAATAGGAAAATAGGGTTTTACGAAATATGTGTGAAGAAAAGTTTCTTGGAAAAATGTGCAAACAGCACATGTGATAGATCATGAATTTATAAATCATGCGGACTAGCAGAGTACGCTTCTCTGTGGGGGAGACGGTTAACCCGGATCCCGCCTCCACTAAAATGTCGGGGCCCGCCGGCTGAGTCACTGACCCACGGGCCCACCCGCAGGGTCATCTCTTTCCTCCCACGCCCGCGACAGAGGGGATCGAGGTCGCGGTTGAGCACCGGCCGGCGCTTGCCTCCGGCGGCACAGGCCACCCCCGGCCAAGCTCCGGCCACCGGAGGGGTCGCCAGGGAGAGGCGCATCAGGGGGAGCCCTCGGAGACGGCAGGGGATGGCCGAAGCGCATCCGGCGACGGTCTTGGCGGACGGCCCGTCAGGCATTGGCGGCACCGGCAGCATGAGGCACGGGACGAGGCGGAGAAGAGCGGGGGAGCTCCGTATCCTAGCGGAGGCTCTCCTGGAGGTCGAAGGAGAGGGGGAGGGGCTCTGGTTCGCCAGAGCAAAGTGGAGGCCGATGGCGAATATGGTGGCCATGGAGAGGGCAGGAGGGCATGAGGGGGAGTGAGGGGGTGTCTGAGAGGTGCACGGTAGAGAGGAGGTTCGAACCGAGGCGAGAGAAAGAGTCGGGGTGGCTTAAATGGGCGTGGCCGCGGAGCACCATGGGCAGCGTCCACGGACGCGCTCGGGTCAGGTCGTGGAGGGGAGAGGAGAGAGGTTTAGGAGGGGGCCGGCAGCTTGTCGTGTCCCAGACGCCAAGGCGGCCTCGTGAGACACGCTGGGGAGGCCCGAGGTGGCCGGAGGCGGCTGGCAGGGGCAGCTACAGTGCGGGCGCACACTGTAGCGCGCTCTAGAGCGCCCAAATGACTGGTATGGCCATTTTCTATGCAAGGTGGGTGCGGCCAAATATGTCTGGTAGCTCTAGGGTGTAGTAAAGAAAGGGGGAGGGGCTTTGGATGCCCTGGGTGGTCACTGGAGTGAGGAGGGAGGTTGAGGGAGAGAGAGAAGCTGCTGTCTAGGGAGGTAAATGGGGGTGTTTCACCCCTCAATCATTGAGCAATGCCCAGGGGAAAGTTACTGGAGGTATAAGAGGGTCAGTAGTAGCTGTGGTAAAAAGTTGAGGCCATGGAGATTAGTGGAAGAGGTCAAAATGGAATTTTGGTAAAGTGGCAGAAGGTGTTTGATGCTCGTTTGGGTAAGCATATGAACTCCATTTGGCATGAGACTCCACAGGGTGAAATGGCACATACAATTAGGGACTTCCACAAATTTTGAGATCATTTGGGCAAAGTTGCCAATGCAACTTTTGCAGACCCTAGAAATTAGCATAAATGAACTTGTGTAGACCTAGTTGAGCAAGTCACTTCCCCTTGAGGAACCACTTGGTGTAGTGGCCTCATTTGGTCATGTGAACATGGTCACAAAAGTTGGGGTCAAGGAGAGAAAGTTGGTAGTACAAAGTTGTTCAAATTTGATTCTAGTCAGAGAGGGTTTTGGGGCATTTTTGTGAACCAAAATGACTTTAATTGACACTAGGCTTTGCAAGGTGATCAAAATGTGCATTTGTGACTTGCTGGATTTTCCTTGGATTTTTATGAAAATATTTCCTGTAGAAATATTTCAAATCCTTGAAATGGGCAGAAATGGTTTTGGGAGGTTTTGTCCAATATTTTGAACATGACCATGTGTTGAAACTCTTATATATGGGAAATATATGCCCACGGAGTTTCCCTGATTTTTGTCAAATATTTTTAAAACAATTAAATAATTTTTCCCTATTAAAGACTATTTCTGGCCTTAAGAAAAAGCTTTTAAATAAAATAGGAAAATAACTTTTAAAATTAAATTTTTGTTGTTTATGGGAATCCTATATCTAATAGGTTTCAAATATACTCTTTGAAATATTTTTCATACCCCAAATCAAGTACTTGCAGTGCAAACATCAATTCAGGGGTTTTGGAAAACTATTTTTTGAAAATACTTTTTGGCCAAGTTATTTTTTGTAAGAAAATACTATATTGCTCTATACACATGGCATGATCATTGGGCAGATGTTTGGGGCAAGGAGATGAAGTATAGGAGTTGGAGGATTTATTTGATTTTTAGGGCACTTGCAAACAACACACAAAATCCAATCAAGGCAAGGTCTAAAACACTCAAAAGTTTTTGTCAAACCACATTTTATCATGATTTATTAGCTTAAGTGTTGTGGCATGAAAATCAGGGTGTGACACAGGCTCAAAGGGATCATAAGATTATTCAGGCTAGAAACTTCCGTGTGCAGCCACATGCTATTATGGGCTCTAGCATAGTTGACTAAGTCATGCGAACTCTTACAGTGGTAGACTAGCAGATGTAGGGGAAAGTAGGTGTACCGGTCTACCCATCTTAAGGTGCTAGCGCTTCTGAAAGACTATGTCCCGGTCATCCGTTTCTCAAACACCATGTAGTGCGAGAAAACCAATGGAGGAGATCGAGTCATGTGGGGAAAAGTGCGCAAACCTCTACAGAGTGTATAAACTAATCATGATTAGCTGTGTCCCCGGTTATGGATGTTTTGACTATCTAGTACTTGGATTATCATGTGAATCTCATCATGTTACTTTAATTAATGGTGTTGGGTTTTTAATGATGATGTTACTTAATTGGGATTGAGAATGTTGTCAACCATTCTCAATGTTTAACAACCACCCTGATAGTTAAATAAAATTTATTCCTTTGCAGTAGGGAAAAATTGGCTTTACGCAAAACTGTAACCATAGAGCTTTTCCACCAGCCAAATATGCATGTAGTGATAGCCTTTATTCATCTTTGCTCTATGGTGTGAATTTTCCAGCACATTCAATGTACTGACCCTTTGTGGCTGTAACTTTGTGATGCCCCCGATTCAATCGTACACTAATCATGCACGCAAACATGTACAATCAAGATCAGGGACTCACGGGAAGATATCACAACACAACTCTAAAAACATAAATAAGTCATACAAGCATCATAATACAAGCCAGGGGCCTGGAGGGCTCGAATACAAGTGCTTGATCATAGACGAGTCAGCGGAAGCAACAATATCTAAGTACAGACATAAGTTAAACAAGTTTGCCATAAGATGGCTAGCACAAACTGGGATACAATCGAAAGAGGCGTAGGCCTCCTGCCTGGGATCCTCCTAACTACTCCAGGTCGTCGTCACCGGGCTGCACGTAGTAGTAGGCACCTCCAGTGTAGTAGGAGTCGTCGTCGAAGGTGGCGTCTGGCTCCTGGGCTCCATCGACTGGTTGCGGCAACCAGGTAGAAGGGAAAGGGGGAAAAGGGGGAGAAAAGCAACCGTGAGTACTCATCCAAAGTACTCGCAAGCAAGGAGCTACACTACATATGCATGGGTATATGTGTAAAGGGCCATAGCAGTGGACTGAACTGCAGAATGCCAGAATAAGAGGGGGATAACTAATCCTGTCGAAGACTATGCTTCTGGCAGCCTCCGTCTTGCAGCATGTAGAAGAGAGTAGACTGAAGTCCTCCAAGTAGCATCGCATAGCATAATCTTACCCGGCGATCCCCTCCTGTCTCCCTGTTAGAGAGCGATCACCGGGTTGTATCTGGCACTTGGAAGGGTGTGTTTTATTAAGTATCCGGTTCTAGTTGTCATAAGGTCAAGGTACAACTCCAAGTCGTCCTGTTACCGAAGATCACGGCTATTCGAATAGATTAACTTCTCTGCAGGGGTGCACCACATAACCCTACAAGCTCGATCCCATTTGGCCGGACACACTTTTCTGGGTCATGCCCGGCCGCGGAAGATCAACACGTCGCAGCCCCACCTAGGCACAACAGAGAGGTCAGCACGCCGGTCTAAACCTAAGCACACAGGGGTCTGGGCCCATCGCCCTTAGCACACCTGCACGTTGTGTACGCGGCCGGAAGCAGAACTAGCCCCCTTAATACAAGAGGAGGCTTACGTTCCAATCCGGCGCGCACCGCTCAGTTGCTGACGTCACGAAGGCTTCGGCTGATACCACGACGCCGAGTGCCCATAACTGTTCCCGCGTAGTTGGTTAGTGCGTATAGGCCAGTAGCCAGACTCAGATCAAATACCAAGATCTCGTTAAGCGTGTTAAGTATCCTCGAACGCCGAACAGGGCCAGGCCCACCTCTGTCCTAGGCGCTCTCAACCTGCCCTGTCGCTCCGCCACAAAGATCCACTCGCGGGTGCTCCTACGAGCCGACCCGTCTTTAGTCACCACAGGTATCATGTAATAGTATGTAAGTATATACCCGTGATCACCTCCCGAGTGATCACGGCCCAATAGTATAGCACAACAGACCGACAAGAATGTAGGGCCACAGATGGAAATACTAGCATCCTATACTAGGCAAGTAGGATTGTAGGTAAAGGTATCAACAGAAGTAGCAAAGACAGGCTATGCATCAGGATAGGAATAAATGGAAAGCAGTAACATGCTACACTACTCTAATGCAAGTAGTATAGAGGAGAGTAGGCGATATCTGGTGATCAAGGAGGGGTTTGCCTGGTTGCTCTGGCAAGAAGGAGGGGTCGTCAACTCCGTAGTCGAACCGGGCAGCAGCAGCGTCGGTCTCGTAGTCTACCGGAGAGAAGAGGGGGAAGAAATAATGAATACCATGCAAACAGATGCATATCGATGCATGACATGACAAGTAACGATGCTATGTGTGCCCAATCGCGGTAGTAGGTGGTACCGACGAATGGGGGGAAACATCCGGGAAAGTATCCCCGGGGTTCCGCGTTCTCGAGAAGAGGTACCGAAGGGGGGAAGTTGCGTGTTCGGCATGCTAGGTGTGTGTGGCAGACGAACGGGCTGCGTATCCGGATTCGTCTCGTCGTTCTGAGCAATTTTCATGTAGAAAGTATTTTCATCCGAGTTACGGATCAAAAGATATGATTTTCTAAAGATTTAAATCATTTTCTGATTATAATTAGTTATTTAATTACAACATTATCCAGAACAGTGAATGATGATGCATGCATGACATCAGAGTGATGTCAGCAGGTCAACTGGTCGGTTGACCAGTCAAACCAGACAGGTGGGTCCGGTGGGACCCACATGTCATTGACAAGGTACTAACAGGGGGTTTAGACTAATTAATTGGGTTAATTAAGGGCGTGGGCCCATCCTGTCAGTGAGTGCTTAGACTAATTTAATTATTTTTATTTATAAAATCGTTTTAGTTATTTAAAAGGGCGGTGGGGGCCCAGGCGTTAGTGGGACAGAAGGCGGCCACGTTAGCGTTGACCTGGTCAACAGGTCAGTTGGGCCCCTGGGACCCACTAACAGTGACCCAGGGGTGGACCCCACGCATGCCACGTCAGCTGGCCGGCGTTTAGACGCCGGCGAGTTCATTTTCGTGGCAGCGCGGCTTGGGCGAGCGTCGGGTTTCGTCTGTAGGACATCGAAACGGGCGGGACCGGTCGCATTCGAACGGCAAGACAACGGCGGAGCGAATGGTGGTGGTTGCGGAGGCTGTGGTGGCCAGAGTCGAGCGCAACAGGCTCGACGGCGGCGAGGTGGTTCGGGCGTGAGATGAAGAAGGCGACGCAGCGCGCTTCGGGGCTAATGGAAAGGCTAGGGTGGAGCTGCGCGACGCGCTGAGCACAAAGGGCTCGGCTCCGTGACCATTTGGTCACCGGAAGGGCGGCGGCGACGCGCGCAGGGGGCGGCGCAGTTGGGAGCTCGAGGAGAGTGGAGCGGGGGCGAGCTAGCAAGGAAATGGAGAGGTCGGGGAGGATCTACGGGGCGGGAGGAGTGTAACCGACACGAGCCCGTGACCATTTGGTCACCAGAGACTCGTCGGCGACGGGGTCCGCGGCGGGGCGCTCGGGTGCTTCGGCGGCAGCTAGCTAGGGCGCAGGAGAGAGAGAGGAGGGAGCAGGGGCTCACCGAGCGGCGCACACGATGGCCCTTGGGGGTTTAGTAGCTGCAGGGGCGTAGCCGGAGTCGGTGAAGAACGGTGGCGGAGCTTGTCGGAGCAGAGGAGGAAGATGGCGGCATCGGGGCGTTGCGGTGGCTCCGGTCTCCAACGGGTTGCACCAGTCGAAGCAGCGGACGACAGGGGCCCTTGGAGACACTGTGGGGCGGCGAGGTGGGCACGGTGGTCGTGGCTAGGCCGGAGCCATGGCGGCGATGGCGCTCGGTTACAGAGGGGAACGAGGGGGAGATGGATCTGGAGGGGAGAGGGAGAGGCGTAGGAGGCAAGGCGAGAGTGGGGGCGAGTGGGAGGCGGGATCGAGGAGGCGGGGGGCGTGGCGGCCTTATCCCCTCCTCGTCGCCGGCGAGGGGGTCTGGTGGCGACGCTCCCCTGTTCTGACCCGGGTCGGGGGAACAGAAAGGGAGACGGCAGGGGGAGGTGGGCCGGGCCAGCTGGGTCGGTCGGCTGGGTTAGCTGAGCCAGTTGGCCCAGGGGGGTTTGGGGTGGTTCCTTTCTCTTTCTTTCTTTCTTTTCTTTATTTTTCTTTTCCTTTTTCTGTTTTATTTAATTTAGGGCATTTAGGTATTTTATAAAATCGTGTCTTCTACACCATAATTACCTATGTCATTTTTGGCACTGTTTGAACATTTTTGTTTCAACTTCTAAAAACTTTTGTTGTTTGCCATTTTTTTGAATTGATTTCTGGATCGGTTTGAACTTAAGAAAGTTTAGCAACAGTAATCAAAGATGACATGGCATCATTAGGAGAGTTTACTGTAGCCTAATTATCCGGGCGTCACAATTCTCCTCCACTACAAGAAATCTCGTCCCGAGATTTAAGCGGTGGAGTACGGGGGAAGGTGTTGGTAGCAAACAACCTAACGAGTCTTCTCAGTCTTGGCTGCCCTTTCGAAGAGGTTGATCCCTTTTGTTGATGTCTTCATATCTCTGTTTCAAGACACCGTGATCAAGTCGTCATCCTTTCTTTGAGATCTCCATCGTCCTTATGAAAAATGATAAGGTGTATCCTCGGAAGAACTGACCTCTACAAGGTCGCGTATCTGGTAGAGAACATCAGGGAGGGTGGCGGATAGTAACTCTCGAATTGAAACTGAAGAAAATATCGAGAGCAAAGTAAGAAGGTGCAAAATAGAAGTTTCAAGCGCATAGGCAATCGTTCGTTACCTGAAACGAAGTGTGAAAGGGGTTCAGAGCAATGGGAATAAGTATTGCGTTTGATACCATAATAGATCACTAGGCAGGTGGCCCGTGAATTACATGTGAAGTCAAGCGCGAGGAATAACTTTGACAAAAGGTTGTACAGGAGTCAGGTTTCGATCATGTGGAACTGTGGGTTATGGGCCCACCATGTGGATTTAAAGTAGGAAAGGTGCTAACATCTTGTACGGTTATAATAGCAAGGCAGGTTAGAGGGTAGCCTGTCGATTATGTGGGCAACAACGCCGGTACCAAGGGCGAGGGACGAAGAGAACCATTTTCCTGCTCGTTGAACGAGGCGGACCAATAGGCAAAGTTCTCGTCCATCGATGTCTACCGGAATGTCATCAACAATGGTAATAGGGTCTTGCTGACAGAATTGTACACCAAGGTGTTTACATAAGTAGGAGAACATTACTGCTTAGATCATATAGATCACAAGAAACGCTAAACCAACCAATGGAAAGGCAAATATGATTATTAGATTAAATAGAACAATGGAAAGGAAAATGTGTTTAAACACATATTTCAAGGGTATATCCTTCCCAAGGACAAGCAGAGCATGATATCCATGACAGGATATAATGTAGAAAACTCTTTAGGTAAGAGGAGAGGAATTTCATGACATTACCCATACAACGGTGTTTGGATAAATTTTGATAAAGAAAATCTAGCATTATGCTGCAAATGTTCTCATATATAAAAAAAATCTGAGTACCACATACATGCTTCGAGATAGCATTGACAAGGTCATCATGTAAGGGTCAGATTTAGGATACACCAATGACCCATCAGGAACAACTTATAGAATAAGTCTTACGTTTTCCTCATGGAAGAATAGGTCCTACGGCCAGGTGTGCTAGGCATGACATCATCTTACCGGGTCAATTAAAAGACCAATGTTATAACTCTTGGAAATATATTCCAACCATCATATCTGACCGAGATTCAGATCCGATCGGTGTCATGATACCTCAGACCCAGGATGTTCGAGAAGAAAAGGTGCAACACAAATCGATGAAATGACATTGCAAGATTCTTGGGAAATGAACTATGGGAGTGGGTTCCTGAAACAATAGTTCATAATTAAACCAAGGAGGGGATGAGGAGGTGGGTGATGGGCTCAGCGACAATTCATCGAGAATTCCAAACGGATGGATTTCCACAATAATGTGAACAAGAAGTCGACACTTATCAATCCAAATGCTATAATGGTGTATGCTCGAGGAAAACATACACCATCAATCACTAGTTGAAAGGTGTGAAATATGGGCTTAGGTAGTACAATCAATGTTAGAATGGTGATTTGATAATCAATGGCCTAAGGATGTAATGTTGACCATTAACTCCAAAGCAATAGGGTTGATAGAAGGGCGGAATCCAAACAGCGTCATTCACCTGTTGGTATCCCGGTTAGAAACAACACAAGAAAGAATGGTGATGGTGAGAAGTATCACTATACCAAGAATTCTTAAGAGGTGGAGCAATTCTCACAACATCCTTGACATAAAAGGTGGTAATACTTCAAGGTAGAACGTAATACAAGCTCAATAGCAAGTGGCATCCACAACCTGAGCAAGTTTATGATGAAAGAAAGATAAGGAAGTTGTTGATGGTAACTCAAATTACCAAGGGACGAGGATGGTACTTACCATCAGGAACTTGGTTGATATCCTGGAAGGAGTCAAAATGTTGACGATGATCACGACACATTTGCCGAGAGATTTCATGAAGATGTAATCGATTAGCGATGGCATCAAGTTAAAGGAATGATGAAGTGCAAGTTTATTGGAACCACGGGTACGACACAAACTCGAAACCAAGCTTGTTGTTCAAGGTGAAATGATATGACGAGGAAGATCGACATAAGCTTAGATCATCGTCAAAAATTGTGCTCCGAGAAGAAGGAAGAGGTAGCACAGTTAAAATTTAGCACAAAAATGATATAGACGATCAGGCTAGAAATGACTTGAAGGATTATTAAACTCGTAAGCAACGAAAATTACTTAGAGTTATCATATCGGAGCACGGAATCAATTCACTTATGGATGTTCTCGGTTGACGACAACCCAGAACCCGTGGAGTCACTATGACACGGAAGGTACTACTTCATCAGAAATTCATAAGATATACCATCAAGATGCCATGGAGTAATACAAGAAGGCAGATCAAAATAGAGGTTGGGCAGGCGTATTGATCTGTAGAAGGCAAGTACTCTAACATGTCCGAGAAATGGAATCAAGAAGAAAATATGGTCGGAACCATGGTTGCAAAAGACCAATTCTCATATATAAGATGAACTTATACCAAAGAGGGTTTAAGAGAAGCATCCATGACAAGATCAACATTGTGTCCATGGGCATGAACGCAAGGTTCAAGGTCGACTCCCATTTCTCCAATACACAACTTCTCATTTACTGCTCTCGGTTAAGAATGTTTAGAGTTTGAAAGTTTAACTGGCGAAATACCAGAAGGTTATGACCCATGAAGACTTTTGGGTTCACACAAATTAAGGAAGGTATATGTTCAACCCATCTGGCATCTTAGTAACACATACCACAAGTTTCATAAGTAAATACACAAGCTCGAAAGCAGAGCATGGTTGGCCAAGCAGATGATACAATTTACCAAAGGCACTATGTATCAGGGGAAGAACTCACAAGGTGATTGAATATCAAGGACATTGTCAGATAACAATCCAACAATGGATCGGGCGATCCACAATGGAGCTGATGTGAGTATCGGTACTCACTCAGAGGAAGAAAGAATGCAGAGGCATCAGATTCAAGAATCACCTAATTAGTCTAATGCTTAAATAAAAAGAAATTATGGTTTCCAAAATGAAGGATCAGAAGCAAACGCTCTGATCAAGGATGGATAAGTTGAAAAGACTTAGTTGGACAGTCAATAAAGGTTTGAATTGCCGAGAACCAACTCATGTCTAGAATGATGTCTGAGTCGGGAAGATAAATTCTAGGATCTGACTGAGGTTTGTGAGCATTTGCAATATATTGAATCAACGAACTCGAAATGATAATGACAAAGGATACTATGAATATTGCTAGACATATGGAACACATCCATAATGCAAGCAGACAAGTATTTGCCGAGCAATAGCGGGCAGAGGATTTCTGAAAGATCAGATAGTATTTCAATGTATCTTGTGATTCATATGAACAACGGGGGAAGAACGGATACTCGACAAGTGCGAGGAATTATCCGTAGGGGGTATTCATGGGGCAAGAAATGCAAGGCAGTAGGCAAAAATGGATTTTCGGGATATAGGAAATATTTCAGGGTATCTTGTAATAACAAGAGCAACTCAGGGTGAAGGTATGGACGACAAGGATATAAGGCTATCCATAAGGATACAACGGTGGTAGGGGATTGCAAAAGCAACGGGCACAAAGTCTCGAGAGAACTTTAGAGAGTATCTTCGGAATCTTCTGGTGCAGCAAGCGGTCATCTGGAGTGAGGGGCTCTCCGGGTGAATGTGATCACGAGATCCTAATGTTAGATTTTAGAAAAAAATCATTTAACCCGAATAGAAGAGAGATCAGAGTCCCAGAGTAAAGGTCGAGGAATAAAAGATCCTAATACCACCCAATGGCAACATGGGCCCATAGCCACACAGCCAAGTTAGTAAAACAGTTTTCGGCTTCTAGACTCAACTTCGGCCAAGGAGTTGGAAAGGGGATTCTTACTGGCACTCGGCTCTGATACCAACTTCTGATGCCCCCGATTCAATCGTACACTAATCATGCACGCAAACATGTACGATCAAGATCAGGGACTCACGGGAAGATATCATAACACAACTCTAAAAACATAAATAAGTCATACAAGCATCATAATACAAGCCAGGGGCCTGGAGGGCTCGAATACAAGTGCTCGATCATAGACGAGTCAGCGGAAGCAACAATATCTAAGTACAGACATAAGTTAAACAAGTTTGCCATAAGATGGCTAGCACAAACTGGGATACAATCGAAAGAGGCGTAGGCCTCCTGCCTGGGATCCTCCTAACTACTCCAGGTCGTCGTCACCGGGCTGTACGTAGTAGTAGGCACCTCCAGTGTAGTAGGAGTCGTCGTCGAAGGTGGCGTCTGGCTCCTGGGCTCCATCGACTGGTTGCGGCAACCAGGTAGAAGGGAAAGGGGGAAAAGGGGGAGAAAAGCAACCGTGAGTACTCATCCAAAGTACTCGCAAGCAAGGAGCTACACTACATATGCATGGGTATATGTGTAAAGGGCCATAGCAGTGGACTGAACAGCAAAATGCCAGAATAAGGGGGGGATAACTAATCCTGTCGAAGACTACGCTTCTGGCAGCCTCCGTCTTGCAGCATGTAGAAGAGAGTAGACTGAAGTCCTCCAAGTAGCATCGCATAGCATAATCTTACCCGGCGATCCCCTCCTGTCTCTCTGTTAGAGAGCGATCACCGGGTTGTATCTGGCACTTGGAAGGGTGTGTTTTATTAAGTATCCGGTTCTAGTTGTCATAAGGTCAAGGTACAACTCCAAGTCGTCCTGTTACCGAAGATCACGGCTATTCGAATAGATTAACTTCCCTGCAGGGGTGCACCACATAACCCAACACGCTCGATCCCATTTGGCCGGACACACTTTTCTGGGTCATGCCCGGCCACGGAAGATCAACACGTCGCAGCCCCACCTAGGCACAACAGAGAGGTCAGCACGCCGGTCTAAACCTAAGCGCACAGGGGTCAGGGCCCATCGCCCTTAGCATACCTGCATGTTGCGTACACGGCCAGAAGCAGAACTAGCCCCCTTAATACAAGAGGAGGCTTACGTTCCAATCCGGCGCGCGCCGCTCAGTTGCTGACGTCACGAAGGCTTTGGCTGATACCACGACGCCGAGTGCCCATAACTGTTCCCGCGTAGTTGGTTAGTGCGTATAGGCCAGTAGCCAGACTCAGATCAAATACCAAGATCTCGTTAAGCGTGTTAAGTATCCGAGAATGCCGAACAGGGCCAGGCCCACCTCTCTCCTAGGCGGTCTCAACCTGCCCTGTCGCTCCGCCACAAAGATCCACTCGCGGGTGCTCCTACGAGCCGACCCGTCTTTAGTCACCACAGGTATCATGTAATAGTATATAAGTATATACCCGTGATCACCTCCCGAGTGATCACGACCCAATAGTATAGCACAGCAGACGGGCAAGAATGTAGGGCCACAGATGGAAATACTAGCATCCTATACTAGGCAAGTAGGATTGCATGTAAAGGTATCAACAGAAGTAGCAAAGATAGGATATGCATCATGATAGGAATAAACGGAAAGCAGTAACATGCTACACTACTCTAATGCAAGCAGTATAGAGGAGAGTAGGCGATATCTGGTGATCAAGGGGGGGGGGCTTGCCTGGTTGCTCTGGCAAGGAGGGGTCGTCAACTCCGTAGTCAAACTGGGCAGCAGCGTTGGTCTCATAGTCTACCAGAGAGAAGAGGGGGGGCAATGAATACCATGCAAACAGATGCATATCAATGCATGAAATGACAAGTAACGATGCTAGGTGTGCCCAATCACGGTAGTAGGTGGTACCGACGAACCGGGGGAAACATCCGGGAAAGTATCCCCGGGGTTCCGCGTTCTCGGGCAGAGGTACTGGAGGGGGAAAGTTGCGTGTTCGGCATGCTAGGGGTGTGTGGCGGACGAACGGGCTGCGAATCCGGATTCGTCTCGTCGTTCTGAGCAACTTTCATGTAGAAAGTATTTTCATCCGAGTTACGGATCAAAAGATATGATTTTCTAAAGATTTAAATCATTTTCTGATTTTAATTAGTTATTTAATTACAACATTATCCAGAACATTGAATGATGATGCAGGCATGACATCAGAGTGATGTCACCAGGTCAACTGGTCGGTTGACCAGTCAAACCAGAGAGGTGGGTCCAGTGGGATCCACATGTCATTGACAAGGTACTAACATGGGGGTTTAGACTAATTAATTGGGTTAATTAAGGGCGTGGGCCCATCCTGTAAGGGAGTGTGAGGGAGTCCCGGACTAGGGGGTGTCCGGATAGCCGAACTATCATCATCGGCCCTACTCCAAGACTATGAAGATACAAGATTGAAGACTTCGTCCCGTGTCCGGATGGGACTTTCCTTGGCGTGGAAGGCAAGCTTGGCGATCCGGATATGTAGATCTCCTACCTTTGTAACCGACTCTGTGTAACCCTAGCCCTCTCCGGTGTCTATATAAACTGGATGGCTTTAGTCCATAGGATGAACAACAATCATACCATAGGCTAGCTTCTAGGGTTTAGCCTCCCTGATCTCGTGGTAGATCTACTCTTGTAACCCACATCATCAATATTAATCAAGAAGGACGTAGGGTTTTACCTCCATCAAGAGGGCCCGAACCTGGGTAAAAACATCGTGTCCCTCGTCTCCTGTTACCATCCGCCTAGACGCACAGTTTGGGAACCCCTACCCGAGATCCGCCGGTCTTGACACCAACATTGGTGCTTTCATTGAGAGTTCCTCTGTGTCGTCACCGATAGGCTCGATGGCTTCTTCGATCATCAACGACGATGCAGTCCAGGGTGAGACCTTCCTCCCCGGACAGATCTTCATATTCGGCGGCTTCGCACTGCGGGCCAATTCGCTTGGCCAGCTGGAGCAGATCGAAGGCTACGCCCCTGGCCGTCAGGTCAAATTTGGAAGTTTGAACTTCACGGCTGACATCCGGGGGGACTTGATCCTCGATGGATTCGAGCCACAGCCGAGCGTGCCGTACTGTCACGATGGGCATGATTTAGATCTGCAGCCGGACAGTACCCTGGAGGCTGCACTCGAACCCGCTCCGATCTTCAACTCGGAGCCGGCTGCGCAGACCAAGGATGGATGGCTAGACACCGCCTCGGGGGTTGCAACCTCTACGGCGATAGAGCCGAACACCTATCTTGTCCCCCATGAAGCTCGTGACTCCGAGGTGCCGGACTCCTTGCCGGACTCCGGACCTCCCGCGCCCCCTCCAGTCGAATCCGATTGGGCGCCGATCATCGAGTTCACCGCGACAGACATCTCGTTATCAGGAGAGGCCTGGCCGGACTGCGGCCAGGACGGTTGGGATGCGGACGATGAAGAAATTCAGAGCCCACCCACCACCCACTTGGTAGCCACTGTCGACGATCTAACCGACATGCTAGATTACGACTCTGAGGACATCGACGGTATGGACGACGATACCGGAGACGACCAAGAACCAGCGCCCATCGGGCACTGGAAAGCCATCTCTTCATACAACATATACATGGTGGATATCCGAAAGGATGGGAACGGCGAAGGAATAGCGGAGGATGACCCCTCCAAGAAACAGCCCAAGCACCGGCGTCATCGGCGCCGCCCTAAATCCCGCCATAGCAAGAATGAGGATTTCGGCACCGGAGACAATAATACACCGGATAGCGCCGAAAACAACCCACTCCAGCAAGATCCAGCACAGGAGGAGGGGGACGCCATCCCTCATGAGAGAGCGGCCGAAGAAGAGGTAGAGGACTATATGCCTCCCTCCGGAGACGAGGCAAGCCTCGACGACGACGAATTCGTCGTGCCTGAGGATCCCGTCGAACAGGAGCGTTTCAAACGCAGGCTTATGGCCACGGCAAACAGCCTCAAGAAAAAGCAGCAGCAGCTTAGAGCTGATCAAGATCTGCTAGCCGACAGATGGACCGAAGTCCTCGCGGTCGAAGAGCATGAACTCGAACGCCCCTCCAAAAGCTACCCCAAACGTAAGCTGCTCCCCCGATTAGAGGTGGAGGCATATGATCCCGCTTCACCGGGAGACAATACGGCTGATCGACCACCCCGTGGTCGCGACAAACAGGCCTCAAGGCCCTTCACTAGACCCGTACCCCGGCATCACTCGAAAAGCACAAGGCCACAGGGGAACACTCTGGACCTGCGAGACATATTGGAGGATAAGGCAAGACAATCAAGATCGATCTATGGATCACGTGGGCGCCCCATGATACGTGACGATCACCGTCACCCCGGACACAGTAAGTCCGGCCGGGCCGAACACAACAGACAAAGCTCTTTTGAGCTCCGTCGCGATATCGCCCAGTACAGAGGCGCCGCACACCCACTGTGCTTCACAGATGAGGTAATGGATCATCAAATCCCAGAAGGGTTTAAACCCGTCAATATTGAATCTTATGATGGCACAACAGACCCCACGGTTTGGATCGAGGACTATCTCCTCCACATCCACATGGCCCGCGGAGACGATCTCCACGTCATCAAATATCTCCCACTCAAACTTAAAGGACCAGCCCGGCACTGGCTTAATAGCTTGCCAGCAGAGTCAATCGAGAGTTGGGAGGACCTGGAAGCCGCATTCCTCGATAACTTCCAAGGCACGTACGTGCGACCACCAGATGCAGATGACCTAAGCCACATAATTCAGCAGCCAGACGAATCGGCCAGACAATTCTGGACACGGTTCTTAACCAAGAAAAACCAAATCGTCGACTGTCCGGATGTCGAGGCCCTCGCGGCCTTCAAGCATAACATCCGCGACGAGTGGCTTGCCCGGCACCTGGGACAGGAAAAGCCGAAATCCATGGGAGCCCTTACATCACTCATGACCCGCTTCTGTGCGGGTGAGGACAGCTGGCTAGCACGCAGCAACAACCTCAACAAAAATTCTGGCAGTCCGGATATCAAGGACCATAGTGGCAGGTCGCGTCGCAACAAAAACAAACGCCGCATTAACGGCGATAACAGTGAGGATACGACAGTCAATGCCGGATTCAGAGGCTCTCAACCCGGTCAACGGAAAAAGGAAATCAAAAGAACAACTCAGGGTCCGTCCAATTTGGACCGAATTCTCGACCGCTTGTGCCAGATACATGGCACCCCTGAAAAGCCAGCTAACCACACCAATACGGACTGTTGGGTGTTCAAGCAGGCAGGCAAGTTAATTACCAAAAACAGCGACAAGGGGCTACATAGCGATGACGAGGAAGAGACCCGACCACCGAACAATAGAGGACAGAAGGGTTTCCTGCCACAGGTGCGGACGGTGAACTTGATCTATGCCACGCACATACCCAAAAGGGAGCGGAAGCGTGCACTCAGGGATGTATACGCGATGGAGCCAGTTGCCCCGAAGTTCAATCCATGGTCCTCTTGCCCGATCACCTTTGACCGAAGGGACCACCCCACCAGCATTTGCCATGGCGGGTTCGCCGCATTGGTTCTAGACCCAATCGTCGATGGATTTCATCTCACCAGAGTCCTGATGGACGGCGGCAGCAGCCTAAACCTGCTTTATCAGGACACGGTGCGCAAAATGGGCATAGACCCCTCAAGGATTAAACCTACCAAGACGACCTTTAAAGGCGTCATACTAGGTGTAGAAGCCAATTGGACAGGCTCAGTTACACTGGAAGTGGTCTTCGGATCCCCGGATAACTTCCGAGGCGAGGAGTTAATCTTCGACATGGTCCCGTTCCGCAGCGGCTATCATGCCTTGCTCGGACATACCGCGTTCGCAAAGTTCAACGCGGTGCCGCACTACGCATACCTCAAGCTCAAGATGCCAGGCCCTAGAGGAGTCATCACGGTCAACGGAAACACTGAACGCTCCCTCCGAATGGAGGAACATACAGCGGCTCTCGCGGCAGAAGTACAAAGCAGCCTTTTAAGGCAATTCTCGAGTCCGGCTGCCAAGCGGCCGGACACAGCTAAGCGTGCCCGGAGTAACCTACAACACGACCACCTGGCACATTCCGAGCACGTGTAGCAGTGCGGCCCCAACCCCAGCCCCTGTAAAACATTAAGACAGACCCTTCGCGTACTCCATTACGCTCTGAAGATACCATGGGCATGGGGCAAGGGGCTCGACCACGATAAGCCCAGACTGCGGCTCAACCGCACCTGGGGCTCTTAAGTGTGTCATTTCTTTTTCTTTTCCTTTTATTTTTTACCTATAGGACTCCGTTCGTCAGAGGCCCTGTCCGGCAACAGACATGCCGAACCCACGATGCAATAGCCAGGGAAGGAGAAAGGCTACAATGAAAACCCAGGTGGTCTCCGTCATGAGCATTAAATCTGTTTTATGCATTATTCCGTAGCCTACCCCCGAAGGGGGACATGTTAAACAGTCCCATCCCTTGCTCACCGCACCACTTGTATCGTCCTGCACTTACAACAGTTTTTATTGAATAAAGCAATGCAACACATTTTTTGCTCCTAATTGCATTTCTTTCTTACACATATGTTCATCTATGACATGTTGCGTCCGTACGTTTTGGTACGGCTAAATACACCAGGGGCTTACGTTTCCCGCGTTATGGTGTGATAAGTCCGAACACTTTCACAAGTGCGGCACCCCGAACTTATAGCATTATATGCATCGGCTCCGAATCATGTTCTTGGGTCAATAGTTGGGTTTGCCCGGCTCCCATGTTTTGGTACCTTACGTTCCGTTTTATCGGCTAAGGTAGCACTGGGAGAACCACTGCGATTGCGCCCCAGTTGAGCTGGGTTAACGCCTCAGTGGAGAAAGCTAAAACTGACCGTCATGATGAGGCGAGAGCTGGTCGCTGTTCGAGAGGTTCTTTGTGAGTCCCTAAAGACTTATGCCGCTTCGAGCGAGGAGCCGGATTCTGTCCGGCCAAGGCGTGGATAGCGCCCCAAATCCGGCCTTCCGAAAACTAGGGGCTTCGCCGAAATTTAAAATTATAGAATTATATGGCTAAGTGAGAGTGTTCAAGCATTATAAGTCCGGTTGCCTTGTTCGTTGTGTTGAGCGCCTCAATAGATGGACCCAAAAATGGGAACAAGGGCGCTCGAGTTTATCCTGAACACCCCAGCACTCGTGGCATGGGGGCTGAAGCCGACGACTTGCCATCTCTCAGATTTGATAAACAGCCGCACAGAAGGTAATATTTTAAATTAACAAGCATTGCTTAGCGCATATGAACCAAGTTTTCAGCGCACAGGATAACAAAATGCGAGTCTACTCAAATATTACATATTTGGAGCACTCACCCGCAATAGTGTGGGCGCCCTTCAGCACACTCCTATAATACATCTCGAGCGTGTGATGCTCCTTGCCCTCTGGTGGGGGGTCCGTCAGAAGCTTCTGGGCATCCATCTTGCCCCAGTGCACCTTTGCGCGGGCAAGGGCCCGACGTGCACCCTCGATACAGGCAGAGTGCTTGATAACTTCAACCCACGGGCACGCGTCCACCAGCCGCCGCACCAGGCCGAAGTAGCTCCCAGGCATAGCCTCCTTAGGCCACAGCCGAACTATGAGGACCTTCATGGCCTGTTCGGCCGCCTTGTGGAGCTCGACCAGCTGCTTCAGCTGGTCGCTAAGGGGCACCGGATGTCCGGCCTCAGCATACTGAGACCAGAAGACCTTCTCCGTTGAGCTCCCCTCCTCGGCCCGGTAGAATGCGGCAGCATCGGACACGCTGCAAGGAAGATCTGCAAACGCTCCTGGAGAGCTCCGAATTCGGGTAAGCGACAGGTAATTAACACTCGCATGCTTACTTTGCATGAAAAATGCCTTACCCGCTGCTATTTTATTTACCGCCTCGATCTCCTGGAGGGCCCTGTAGGCTTCAGCCTTAGCGGCTTTGGCACTCTCAAGAGCCATTGCAAGCTCAGACTCTCGAGTCTTCGAGTCACGCTCCAGGCTCTCATGTTTCCTCACGAGATCCTGGAGCTCTTGCTATACCTCCGCCACCCGTGCCTCCTATTTCTCTCGCTTGGTGCGCTCCGCAGCCGCATTGCGTTCGGCCGCGGCCACCGCCTCCTTCAGGTTCGCCACCTTGTTAGTGGCCCCTGCAATACCCCAGTTGTCCTTGTCATTTTTCTTGCAACCAAATCCTTTTCGGGAAGGTACAATTTTCATAAGGTATTACTCACCTTCTTTTTCCTCGAGCTGCTTCTTGGCATGGCCGAGCTCGTTCTTGGACCGCTCGAGGTTTTCCTTCAAAGTATTGACCTCCGCAGTCAGTGTGGCAGAGGTCAGCAACACAACCTGCAATCCCATATTGACATATTTTCAAGACTCCTGCATTTATCTTTCTAAAGATCCTCAGTCCGGCTTTTCTTTCCGAACGCCGAACCGAGCATCAGGGGCTACTGTCTATGCGGTACCATTTTACATATATTGAAATTCTTACCTCAAAGCATGTTAGAAGGCTGCAGCAGGCTTCGGTCAGCCCGCTCTTGGTGAGCTGAACCTTCTGAATCACCACACTCATAACAGTGCGGTGTTCCTCTTCGATGGAGGCGCCGTTGAGCGCCTCCAGCAAATTATCCGGCACCTCCGGTTGGACGGAGGCAGCCGGCGTCGCGGTCTTGCCCTTCCTCCGAAGGGGTCGCCCGCCGGACTCCGGAGCCACTATGGGTTCCGGGGCTGAGTCCGGTGCAAAGTCCGGGAGGTTGTCCTGCGACACCTCCGGGGCCCTCTCCTCCTAGTGGGTCCCTTCCTGGGATCCCACCTCGGCATTATCCGCATCACGGGGGGTGGAGGCAGTCGGAAGAGAATCCATATCCGACGCCCCTAAGGACCCGCTCGACGAAGTGGGGAGATCATCCTTAGGCGGACTGCAGGGTTGTATACGGCATTAGAAAGACATAATGTGGCGGAAAACAAAAACCTTGAAGTTATTCGGGAGTCCGGATACTTACAATCTCGCCAGAGGCTTGGCCCTTGGAGGCCAGTCCTCGTCGTCGTCACTGGCGTTGGCGGAATAGTCCGGGGGTAGACTTTCCCCTCTTGGACCCTTCGGCCTCCCTTGTTGGGGAGGCCTTCCTTTTCTTCCCTCCCCCCGCTGGGGGAGAGGCTTTCTTCTTCTCCTCCTTGCCTCGGTGGGAGGAGTCGGCCTCAGATTCATCGTCCGATAGCACCTGAAAATGGGAACTCCTCCGAGTCCCCGTGGCCTTCTTCTTGGCCTTCTTCTCCGGCACCACATGGGGTGCCGGAGCCAGCAGCCCCGTTAGGCGGGCGTCAGCTGGGTCCTCTGGCAATGGGGCCGGACAGATAGCCTGTGCGGCCTTCTTCAGCCAGTCCTGTCAAAGGAAAGGGAGTTTAGGTCCTGCATAGAGTCAAACTATGAATAACAAGCGTCCCGTAAAGGACAATATCACTTACCTCGTCAGCTGGACGCTGCGAGCTGAATCCGCGATCTTCGGTAGCGGATGCGGGAGCCTCGGCACCCTTGAACAGCACCTTCCAGACCTCTTCGTACGTAGTGTCGAAGAGCCCATTCAAAGTCTGGTGTTGCGCCGGATCGAACTCCCACATATTGAAGCCCCGTCGTTGGCACGGGAGAATCTGGCGGAGGAGCATGACCTGGACTATGTTGACAAGCTTGAGCTTCTTGTCCACCAGCTTTTGGACGCAGGCTTGGAGTCCGGTCAGCTCCTCCGAATCGCCCCAAATCCGGCCACTCTCTTTCCAGGAGGTGAGCCATGTGGGGATGCCGGATCTGAATTCGGGGGCCGCTGCCCATTCGGGATCACGCGGCTCGGTGATGTAGAACCACCCCGATTGCCACCCCTTGATGGTTTCCACAAAGGTGCCCTCCAGCCACGTAACATGGGACATCCTGCCCACCATGGCGCCTCCGCACTCCGCTTGGCTGCCCTTCACAACCTTCGGCTTGACACTGAAGGTCTTGAGCCACAAGCCGAAGTGGGGCTGGATGCAGAGGAAGGCCTCGCACACGACGATAAACGCCGAGATGTTGAGGATAAAATTCGGGGCCAGATCATGGAAATCTAGGCCGTAGTAGAACATGAGCCCCCGGACAAAGGGATGAAGTGGGAAGCCCAGTCCGCGGAGGAAATTGGGAAGGAATACTACCCTCTCATGGGGCCTGGGGGTGGGGATGAGCTCTCCCTCTTCGGGGAGCCGATGCGCGATGTCACTGGACAAGTATCCGGCGCTGCGCAGCTTCTGGATATGCCCCTCCGTGACGGAGGAGGCCATCCACTTGCCTCCCACTCCGGACATATTTGGAGAAGGTTGAGGTGAGATGTGCAGGCTTGGGCGCTAGAGCTCGAGTTCGCAGAGATGGATAAGCCAAGGAGGAAGAAGGCGCAGGTAAAAGGATTGGATCTTTATCCCCTTATATGGGCGGACGGAAACATGCGTCCCCACCGGCCTGATAAAACTCGCTTATCTCCCAAGCGCCGCAATCAATGGCGCGGTTGGGTTACCCACGTCCGTATTGATGGGAATCCCGGAATAAGGGGAACACGATCTCTGCTTCGACAAGACGTGCCAAGGAAACCGCCTCGCTAAACACGCTGAGGTGGAACAATAAAAACAATTTGAAGGCTTGGTAGTGGTGTGACGTTACGCCACAAAATACGTCAGCAGATTGAACTTGTGTAATATTATTCTCTCTACGGTTGTATGTGGAATTTATTTTGCAGAGCCGGACACTATCCTGGTGTTCACAATCTTCTATAAATTATTCGGAGGAGGAACCCGCCTTGCAATGCCGAAGACAACATGCGCGCCGGACTCGTCGTCATTGAAGCCTGGTTCAGGGGCTACTGAGGGAGTCCCGGACTAGGGGGTGTCCGGATAGCCGAACTATCATCATCGGCCGGACTCCAAGACTATGAAGGTACAAGATTGAAGACTTCGTCCCGTGTCCTGATGGGACTTTCCTTGGCGTGGAAGGCAAGCTTGGCGATCCGGATATGTAGATCTCCTACCTTTGTAACCGACTCTGTGTAACCCTAGCCCGCTCCGGTGTCTATATAAACCGGATGGCTTTAGTCCATAGGACGAACAACAATCATACCATAGGCTAGCTTCTAGGGTTTAGCCTCCTTGATCTCGTGGTAGATCTACTCTTGTAACCCACATCATCAATATTAATCAAGCAGGACGTAGGGTTTTACCTCCATCAAGAGGGCCTGAACCTGGGTAAAAACATCATGTCCCTCGTCTCCTGTTACCATCCGCCTAGACGCACAGTTCGGGACCCCCTACCCGAGATCCGCCGGTTTTGAAACCGACAGAGTGCTTAGACTAATTTAATTATTTTTATTTATAAAATTGTTTTAGTTATTTAAAAGGGCGGTGGGGGCCCAGGCGTCAGTGAGACAGAAGGCGGTCACGTCAGTGTTGACCTGGTCAACAGGTCAGCTGGGCCCCTCGGACCCACTGATAGTGACCCAGGGGTGGACCACACACATGCCACGTCAGCTGGCCGGCGTTTAGACGCCGGCGAGTTCGTTTTCGCGGAAGTGCGGCTTGGGCGAGCGTCGGGTTTCGTTTGTAGACCACCGAAACGGGCGGGACCGGTCGCATTCGAACGGCAAGACGACGGCGGAGCGAATGGTGGTAGTTGCGGAGGCTTTGGTGGCCAGAGTCGAGCGCAACAGGCTCGACGGCGGCGAGGTGGTTTGGGCGTGAGACGAAGACGGCGATGCGGCGCGCTTTGGGGCTAATGGGAAGGCTAGGGTGGAGCTGCGCGATGCGCTGAGCACAAAGGGCTCGGCCCCATGACCATTTGGTCACCGGAAGGGCGCCAGCGACGCGCGCAGGCGGCGGCGCAGTCGGGAGCTCGAGGAGAGTGGAGCGAGGGCGAGCTAGCGAAGAAATGGAGAGGTTGGGGAGGATCTATGGGGCGGTAGGAGTGTAACTGACACGAGCCCGTGACCATTTGGTGATCGGAGATTCGTCGGCGACGGGGTCCGCGGCGGGGCGCTCGGGTGCTTTAGCGGCAGCTAGCTAGGGCGCAGGAGAGAGAGAGAGGAGGGAGCAGGGGCTCACCGAGCGGCGCACACGGTGGCCCTTGGGGGTTTAGTAGCTGCAGCGGCGCGGCCGGAGTCGGTGAAGAACGACGGCGGAGCTTGTCGGAGCAGAGGAGGAAGATGGCGGCGTCGGGGCGTTGCGGTGGCTCCGGTCTCCAACGGTTTGCACCAGTCGAAGCAGCGGACGACGGTGGCCCTTGGAGACACCGTGGGGCGGCGAGGTGGGCACGGTGGCCGTGGCTAGGTCGGAGCCATGGCGGCGGTGGCGCTCGGTTACGGAGGGGAACGAGGGGGAGATGTATCTGGAGGGGAGAGGGAGAGGCGCAGGAGCCAAGGCGAGAGTGGGGGCGAGTGGGAGGCGGGATCGAGGAGGTGGGGGCGTGGCGGCCTTATCCCCTCCTCGTCGCCGGCTTGGGGGTCTGGTGGCGACGCTCCCCTGTTCTGACCCGGGTCGGGGGAACAGAAAGGGAGACGGCAGGGGGAGGCGGGTCGGGCCGGGTGGGCCGGTCGGCTGGGTTAGGTGGGCCAGTTGGCCCAGGGGGGTTTGGGGGGGTTCATTTCTCTTTCTTTCTTTCTTTTCTTTATTTTTCTTTTCATTTTTCTGTTTTATTTAATTTAGGGCATTTAGGTATTTTATGAAATCGTGTCTTCTACACCATAATTACCTATGTCATTTTTGGCACTGTTTGAACATTTTTGTTTCAACTTCTAAAAACTTTTGTTGTTTGCCATTTTTTTTGAATTGATTTCTGGATCGGTTTGAACTTACGAAAGTTTAGCAACAGTAATCAAAGATGACATGGCATCATTAGGAGAGTTTACTGTAGCCTAACTATCCGGGCGTCACAAACGTCTCATGTTGAAGGATTATCTTACGACGAGTAAGTGATACGTTAGGGTTACAATTTCTACACTCAACTTTGCCGTTGGTGTTGATGGGAATCCACAACCTTGTTACTTCCGCTATTTGGATTGAGGTAATAGTATTTACGTTACTTTATACATGTGATTTACCTCTGTTATAAATCCTCAAGTACTGTGTGTGTCAGCATACCGATCCAGGGATGACACTTAAGCACAGAGACTTGACCCATTCGGGTCGGGTCGCTACACAAGTAGAAAACGCCGCTCCCATATACCCATACCTACTCAAATCATCTGTGAAGGTTAGAAAATAACGATACCCGACGCGTGCCTCAACAATCATCGAACCACATACATTGGTATGTATTATTTCCAATAAGTCATTAGCTCGCTCCATTGTTCCAGAGAACGGAGTTTTAGACATCTTACCCATTACGCATGGTTCGCAAGTATCAAACGATTCATAATCAAGTGATTCCAACAGTCCATCCGCATGGAGTTTCTTCATACGCTTTACACCAATATGACCTAAATGGTAGTGCCACATGTATGTTGCACTATAACTATCACTTTGCATCTTTGGGCGTCAATATTATGAATATGTGTATCACTACGATCAAGTTTCAACAAGAATAGACCATTCATCAAAGGTGCATGACCATAAAAGATTTTACTCATATAAGTAGAACAACATTATTCTCTGACTTAAATGAATAACCATCTCGCAATAAACAAGATCCAGATATAATGTTCATGCTCAACGCTGGCACCAAATAACAATTATTGAGGTCTAAAACAAATCTCGAAGGTAGATGTAGAGGTAGCTGATACGTCCATTTTGCATCATGTTTTTATATCAATATTTATTGCATTATGGACTGTTATTTCACTTTATGGTACAATACTTATGCCTTTTCCACTACAAAAAAATACACTTTCGTGATGATACATGTTTGTCACAGTAGGTCATGTTTTCTGTCATGCATGTACATCCATGACGATTTTATGACAGAATCAAGATAGTCATACATGAGCTGTCGTAAAAGTGTTCCATGACAATACCAAAATTATCATCACGGAAGTGTCCACTTCCAGGATGATAAATGGCGCGCCATAGAAGTGCTTTCGTCAAGGGTAACTGACACGTGGCATCCACCGTAACGGGTCACCGTTAAGCTATCGGGTTCCCGTTTGGATCCGATAACCCGTTAACAGCCCCGGGCAATGGGGATTTTCCACGTGTAAAATTCTCATTTGCTGGGGGATCCACATGTCGGCTTAGCATTGGGACAGATGTCATCCACTCATAGTACGGGAGGTGCCTATGATACGTCGGCACGTGGCAAGGCCCAACAGTGGCCCATTCCGGTGGAAAAGGTCGGCCCAGTAAAAATTAGCAGGCCAGCCCATATAAGGCCTACTTGTGTCAGGTCCATTTAAGCCCACGGCCCATACGAGATGTGCCAATTTGGCCCGTCAATGGCCCATTAACAGTTTGACACCATTGAAACCCATCGTTAGTTCGAGCCCATTAACAACCCGCTATATATTAGGGCTCAATATCGGCGCGATGTGGTTTCGGTGTGTTAACGACACATCCAAGGGATGGGCCAATTTTCTGGATGTACGATTTTCGGCCTTTTAGCGACCCATTTATGTGTTGGGCCAATTTCCGGCCCGGTGTGTCTTTTAGCCTGTTAATGGCCCATAAATGAGTTGGGCCACTTGCAGTGAGACCTGAGTTTTGGCCTTTTAACGGCCCATTCTCTTCATGGTTCAATACCAGCCCGGTTTCTCTTTCGGCCTGCTAAAGGCCCACAACACAGTTGGGCCATATATAGTACGACATGACTTTCGGCCTCTTAGCGGCCCATGCTCCTCATGGTCCAGTACGAGCCTGCTTTCTCTTTCGGCCTGCTAAAGTCCCACAGTATAGTTGGGCCATATGTAGGCCGACCTTAGTACCGGCCTATTAACGGCCCGTGAAATCAAATGGTCCCACCTGTTGCCCGCTTCGATGCCGGCCTGTTAACGACCCGGGAGGTAACAGGTCCGAGCACTAACTGTCGGCTCGTTTCAATTATAGCAACCCAATAGACCTTTTGACCTGGTTACATCCCATTAAGTTAATGGGACCACTAAAGTTCGAACATGTCTATAGGCCCAATTAGATAATTTGAGCCCATTACGACAACCAATTATGCACAGGAGCAAAACTGATCGATCAAAGGCCTATGAGCATTTTGGCCCCTAAGAGCCCATTAGGGAAGCCCATTAAGGGCAATGGAATGCTTCCTTCATATAGGGCCCACGACTTTTCGTGCTAACTACTAATTTCACTTGTTTTTTAGCTTCCTAGCAACCAGTTAGCTGGAATGCGAGGCGCGCTAAGCAAAGGTACGACATACAAGGACAAACGCTGCACATCCGGCATATATTACAGGAAATTGCATCCATTCGGCAATCAAAGATTGATGCCAGTGCAAATAAATGAATAGAACCTAATGATCTACAACGCCACAATCTACAACCTCAGCACGGATGAGGCCCATAAGCATGTGAGCAAGTTCTTCCTTCTCTGATACACTGTCTCTGAAAACATTGATCAGTTGTTGTTGCGCAATAATGTGCACCTCCGATTCCTCCATGATTTCCATCATTACTTTAGCTAGTAATTGGTTCATAGGCATACATTTTTCCGTTGCATTCGAGACAGAGGAAACTGAATAGATTTAGATGGTGATTTTGGCAGGCTTGTATTATTGATAGTGGAGAGTGTCTTGACCATTGTATCAGAACATAAATTAGGAGGGGAACCGACCAGATTAATCAAGAGTTATTGTCATATTACCTGGCCTAGATTTATTGGAAAGAAAGAATGGGGTTGCCTTGCTGCTTTCACAGTTTGTCTTCTTATCTTTAGCAGCCTGCACCAGATTAACACACTAGCATTGCTATCATTGGCCAGGTCAGATAATAGGAAAGCAACATTGACACAACGAATGTTTGGGCAGCCAGACCACATCAGCCTACACCAAATTAACACAATATGGCACAACTATCATCAGCCAGGTATTGTAATATGAAAGCAACATTGACACAATGAATGAATGGGCAACCAGAGCAGCACTACGGTTCAGTAATGTGCATGATATGAGATAGTACACTCATGGAACTCAGTATGCAAAACTACCAGGCAGTTTTCCTTACAAAAATCAACATTGTCGCCTTTAATTATACATTTGGCTACAACTAAATTTAGATTAGATAAAGGTTGGATTCATGCCGATTAACAAAATACATGTTGATGTAAAAATATAGTGATATACAACAGGTACTTACATCACCATTGGAGCACAGAGAATTCCCGCAAGATACTTTCCTCGAAGACGATACCAGTGCAGAAATGCGTCTATCTGTTAAACTTATTTTCTAAAAGAGAGATGAGTAAGAAACATGAAGAAAATATGATCAGCATGCTATAAAACTTCATGATGCGAGGATACACACACGCTTCTTAGAATGGAGTTGACATATTTTTGCTGGCTGGAGCAGACTAGTTCTTTGGCCACTGGAATCTGCTTATTATCAGTAGGAGTTGGGTTTGTCTGTGCTGGAGCAGTATCTATGAAAACTGGAGTTGGTTTACTATCTCATGGCGTTTGGATCTTTTGCAAAGACCTTGTTTGTAACCCTTCAGATTCTAACATAGCCGTCTTCCCCTTGCATGTGTTGTAAAGAAGAATGGTGCTTCAATTATAAAACATGCTACAACACAGAGATGGAATAGGTGCTGAAGAATAGAAAGGCATGACATATTGACATGTATTCCCTCCATCCGGAAATAAATGGATGGGTCTAGGCGTATTTCAGTTCTAGATACATCCATTTGTATCCATTTCTGCGACATGAAATCCGGACAGAGAGAGTATGATGTAAGAACTAGGGATATGATAGGATAACAAAGTAAAAAAACACTAGTTGAATGTAAAACTGTATGCTAGCGGAATACATACAGAAAAACACTAAGGCAACATATGCGTGCATGATTGGGAAACTAAGATGGCATTGCAATGGACCACTAGAACAGCACTTCAATGTAAAAAAATCATGGTATGGTAGATAGATGAAGTACATACTAATGAATAAAAATGCATACGATATTCAGAAGCATGATGTCCAAACTAACTAGATAGAATTGCGATAGAGTAGAATGACAATACTTGAATTTGAAAACATGTTATCATGAATGGAATAGGTACTACGGGAAGGCCTGACATATTTACATGCATGATCAGAAGGCTAAGCACATGGCATTGCAATAGAGTAGATGTACTCCAGGACATTATATGCATGATATACCCATATCACAGGCCAAGTTAGAGCAAGGACCTTGTGGGGTGAAGAGGATTCATTATCTTTCTACAAGTCTTCTGAAGAACTGCCTTTACATTTTCCATCATATTGGGTATCATTGACATCAAGTTTGTTGTTCGTTACATTGCTCCGTGAGGTTCTTGTGGATATATGACACGGGAAACCACGGCCTCCTATGGGACCAAAGGGCCCCTTGCTGGTTTGGCAGGGGGGTGTCACGTTGCGCAAAGAGCAGAGGAGCATGGGGTAGCACGGCAGGGATCACACAACCAATTTTACCCAGGTTCAGGCTGCCGCGAGGCGTAAAACCTACTCATGCTTTGGTGGATTGATGGTGGAAGAATGGTCGTGGAGCGTAGTACACTTTCCCAACAGGGGCGATAGTGGCTAGGCGCATATGGGTGTCTAACTTTCCAACCTTGCGGACCCTTTCTACAGTTGCCATGGGCCTCCTTTTATAGGTTAAGGGGTCACCACAATGGCAGATCAGTCATCATGCACTGATAAGATAGCAAACAATGCTATCATACCTAACTCTGCAGGCTGACAAAGCGCATTAAATGCACCACTCAACGTCACATTGTTGTTCGCCCGGCAAGCCTTGCCGGGCTGATTTTGCCAGCTCCATGCCTACTTGTTTGACATGTCATAGGACAGGTGTCATCTGTAGGTTTTCTTGTAGAAAGAGGCTACCATGTGCTTAATCACTTTGCAGCTTGACACCACATTGATTGACGACGTGGGTCATGGGGGAGTGGTTGATGAGGTGTTTCTTGCCTCCGTGAGTCCCGGCAGGCCCTGCCAAGACATCTTGGATGCTCTCTTCCGGGGGTAGCTCTGCCCTTGCCAAGCCCGTTTGCCCGGCAAGGGAGGCTTTTCTCCTGGTGGTATATTGCTTCTGTGGCTTGATGTTGGTCCTCTTGTTCTTCATGCTGGTCCTTCAAAGATCTTGGTATCTTGTACTCCGGCATGGCCTGATGCCATAATCTTGTTCCCGTGCTTGTGCACAGTCAGGGCAACATACACAGGGTCAGTTGCACCGACAGAAGCCCCCGAGCCTGCTTGATTGCGGTGCCTAGCATCGTCGGGGTAGGCTCTAATAAGTGCACAGGCAGGGGCACCGAAGAGGCTAGCCTCTTGGGGTCTTCTTTGCTTCTTCGTTAATCTTGAGTTCGGGCTAGTTTTTGGTTTTCCCGTGCATTGTGTAAAGCCAATAGTGGTGGGGCCATTCTTGTAATGGCCCGTGAATGACTTTATCGCACGGGGTAGAAACCACTGATTCACTCTTCCCACCACGCCCTTGTCCTTAGCCATGTATGCTGCATGCATCGCGTGGGGTAGGTAACGGAGGCGCGTGGCATGGGAGAGCATTATGGCGAGGGCACGGTCTTCTTGAATTGGTGGAGAAGGACGGTGGTTACCCATCATGGAATCAGCCCCTAATCCCCTGCTCGCCTATATAAGGAGGAGCGGGGGAGGAGTGGAGGTGTTCATCAATATCCCTCTCCTCCTCCGCCTTGCTTCGTCTGTAGTATGCTGGAAGGGAGAGCCCGGGGCCATCCTCCGGGCTTTAGCTCAGAACCTCCCTTTGATCTAAGGAGGGTACTCGGGCGGCGCGGAGATAGCACCAGAGGTGGCGACTACAGTGCGCTCGTCACCGGGTTGCCCGTAACCTCCATTCTGGTGGGAGGGGATGTGAATGACACCATGCCGAGGCCTGCAGCGGGTGCAGGGCGTGGTAGTCGGTTGCTCCTCATTCTTCGTTCCTGTGCGATGCTGAGGAAGCGCCCTGGGGGAGGTTCGCCTCCGATGAAGGTGAATCTGACTCCCCCTGGGCGTCCACCTCTGGTCGCGCAGGAAGGCTTCTTGTTCCCATACACATCTTTGGAACGTGCGGTGGTTTCTGACGTCAGGGCCGTTAGGGACGACCATGCTCTCTATGGGGTAAACCAGAGAGCATGGTATCCGGTGTGGCTGCTGAGCTGAGGCCTTCGGGTGGTAGTGATGCGGATGACGGCAACAACCCATGACACATCAAGAATGGGGGCGACCGTTCCGATGAGTCATGTTTGTCGGTGACTCCGTGTAATGCCCCGGATTCGATGCGCCAGGTGTCTGCCAGTTATTCGCCGTTGTTGCCATGTCATGTGCTTGTGTGTTGCATTTTATCATGTCATCATGTGCATCTCATTTTGCATACGTGTTCGTCTCATGCATCTGAGCATTTTCCCTGTTGTCTCGTTTGCAATCCGGCACTCCTATGTCCTCCGGCGTCCCCCTTTTGTCTCTCATTGTGAGCGGGTGTTAAACTTTCTCGGAATGGCCCAAGGTTTGCCAAGCGGCCTTGGTATAGCACCGATAGACCGCCTGTCAAGTTTCGTGCCATTTGGAGTTCGTTTGATACTCCAACGGTTAACTGGGTAAGCATAAAAGCCTCTTTTGTCTTGCAGCCCAACACCCCTCGAAAGTGGCCCAAAACCCAGCAAACTCCCCTCCATGCTCTCGGTCGTTCGATCACGATCGTGTGGGCGAAAACCGCTCCTCATTTGGACTCCCCTAGCTCCCTCTACCTATAAATAAGTCCTCCCCTCTATTTTTCGCGGATGAAATCCTACCCTAACCCTAGCTTCTTCCTCCTCCAGCCGCCGGACATGTCTGCGCCCCACCGGACATGTCCACCACCGCCCCCTCAGCGAATCGCGACGCGCCACGTCACCCTCCTCTCTCTCCCCACGCCGCCGACTCGCCGGGCCCGAGGCCGGCCCGCCCGCGCCGCGACCGGGCCCCGGCTGCGCACCGCGCCTGAGCCTCCGCTGCCAGCCTGCACGCTGCCGCCCGCTGGGCGCCTCGCTGCCGCCAGATCCCGGCCCGCGCCGCCGCCGCGCGCCGTCTGCCACGACGCGCCGCCCTCCGGTGCCCGAGCCCTGTCGCCGCGCGCCCCAGCTCCTCCGCAGGCCCCGCCGCCGTCGTCATCCTGCATCATCCCCCGCGCCCCCTCGCTAGCTCCGGCGACCGGCGCCGCCCTTGCTCCGCCGTCCCCGCCGCCGCGCCTCCCCGTCCGCGCCCCTTCGCCGGATCCGGCCGGATCGGGTCGGGAGCGACCAGATCCGGCCGTCCCCGGTCTCCTCCGACCCCTCTCCGGCCACCCCACGTCCAGCTCCGGCGAGGATGCCGGCAAACCTCATGGAACGCGCCATGCCAGATCTGAAATCCGGAGGTTGACCCTGGTTTTTTTCCACAGTCCTGAAATATTTTGCATAATCATGCCATGTTCATCGCTTCATAACTTGCCACATACTGCTCCGTTTCATGCGTGTAATATGTCAAATTGTTCGCCTCGACGAGTACTTCATTTCATTCCATTGCATCATGTTCATTTGAGTCCATCTTAATGCCCGAATCGTCGTTGCAAGAGTGCATGTTGCTGTTAATCTGCTGAAACGGTTATAACATGCACTTTTGTCATTTTTGCCATGATTGATGTGTGCATCTTATGAACTTGAGCCCTACATATGTTTTGAACTATGCCATACCATCTTTACAGGGGCGTATGTCATATATTTTTGTGATCAATGTGGTGACTATCACAAGCATGTAAACTAGCTAAATGATGTTGCTGATTTCAGTCCCTATTCTGCTGTTATTTTTATGCCATGTAAACTTGATGCTATAGAGAGATCCATGCTTATTTTGAGATAGTTCAGTAAGGATGTTTTGTACATATGGTTATGAGCTATTCATCCATGCCCCTGGTTGAATTTATAGCTTGCTTTAGATTGTTCATATCTTGCTCCAAACTTGCTAAATGATGTTGCTGTCAGCCTGTTAACATGAAGTTAAATGTTGCCATGATTGTTGTTAGTTATCCATGCACCCTATGACCTTGCTCTTGCCATGCTTAGCTTCATAAACATGTCTTCTTACTGTTGGTTGCCTTTCCATGCCATGTATTGGTCTGTGGTGAGTGGTTCAAGCTCACCAACATGCCTACTTATTGTTGTTCCTGCCATGTATGAATCTGTCATATAACTTGCTATGTTTACATGGGTGCCATCATATCTTCTGATCCTTTTCGGCTCATGGCCAGTAAGGGACTTTTGTTCTATGTATTTAGTAGATTCATGCCATGCATTTGTTTGCCACGTTCAGTTCCTATAACATGTTGTTTGATAGCTCTAAACATTGCAACCTGATGTTATTTTCTGCAAAGTCTGAAACTGTTAATATATGCAATCTTGTCATGTGTGTTTGAGTATGTTCTAGTGATTTCTGGAGATAGCTCAGTGTTCATGTTTTGTCATGAATTACCTGTACATCATGCCCATGCCTTTTGTTTTCTCGTTGGGATGTTGTAGCTTGTTGTTTTGATGCTTGCTATATGCCTAATTGCTGTTTTAGGACAGATTGTTGCTATATCATGTTTGGAGTGTATGTGTTGAACCGTTGCTCCGTTTTGAGTGTGCTCTATATGAAACTTGCTTGTTTTTGCATGTAACTTCATATTATCATGTTGCATCCTTGTTTTGAGGTGTTTGCTTGATGTTTGAATGACTTCTGCATCAATGCCATGTTTAACTTGTTTTGCTTATATCTTCTAGGCCGTAGCTCCGAATCTAATGAACTTCATATGTAACTTGACTAGAATCTCGTGTAGATCATCTTGGTGCATCTTAACTTGCTGTTTAACAACTTGAACATAAGGTTTATTAAGATCTGGACCAATTTCGAAATTTGCATATGAGGACTTACCGGATTAGTTATATGTTCTTCCCGGCCTCATTTAAACTTGCTTTGATGTGTTGCTCTTGTTTCCATCGTCTCTTACCATGAGTAGCTTCATGTAGCTTTGTCATGCATCATGTTTGGTTGTGCATCATGTCTTGTTTATGTGTGGTGTGTTTACCATGTTGTGTGCTTCTTTTGGATAGTTCCTGTTTCGTTGCGATCGTGAGGATTCGTTCGTCTACGCTTGGTTCGTCTTTGTGGCTTCATCCGTTCGTCTTCTTCATGGACTCGTTCTTCTTCCTTGTGGGATTTCAGGCAAGATGACCGCTACCCTGGATCTCACTACTATCATTGCTATGCTAGTTGCTTCGTTCTATCGCTATGCTGCGTTACCTATCTTTTGCTCCTCAAGCCTCCCAAATTGCCATGAACCTCTAACCTTTGACACCCTTCCTAGCAAACCATTCCTTGGCTATGTTACCGCTTTGCTCAGCCCCTCTTATAGCGTTGTTAGTTGCAGGTGAAGTTGAAGATTGCTCCATGGTGGACAGGATTATGTTGGGATATCACAACATCTCTTATTTAATTAATGCATCTATATATTTGGTAAAGGGTGGAAGGCTCGGCCTTATGCCTGGTGTTTTGTTCCACTCTGGCCACCCTAGTTTCCGTCATACCGGTGTTATGTTCCCGGATTTTGCATTCCTTACGCGGTCGGGTGATTTATGGGACCCCCTTGACAGTTCGCTTTGAATAAAACTCCTCCAGCAAGGCCCAACCTTGGTTTTACCATTTGCCTCACCACCACCTACATTTCCCTTGGGAGTAATTAACCCGAGGGTCGTCTTTATTTTAGCCCCCCCGAACCAATGCTTGTCTAAGTGTTGGTCCAAACTAGAGCATCATGCGGGACCATCCCTTGGCAACTTGGGTTACGTCGGTACATGTACGCTTCGCTTATACGTTGTTGCCCTGAGAACGAGATATGTGCAGCTCCTATCAGGATTGTCGGCGCATCGGGCGGCTTTGCTGGTCTTGTTTTACCATTGTTGAAATGTCTTGTAAACTGGGATTCTGAGACTGATTGGGTCTTCCTGGGAGAAGGTATATCCTTCGTTGATCGCGAGAGCTTATCATGGGCTAAGTTGGGACACCCCTGCAGGGTATTATCTTTCGAAAGCCGTGCCCGCGGTTATGTGGCAGATGGGAATTTGTTAATATCCGGTTGTAGATAACTTGACACCAGATCCAAATTAAAACGCATCAACCGCGTGTGTAGCCGTGATGGTCTCTTCTCGGCGGAGTCCGGGAAGTGAACACGGTTTTTGGGTTATGATTGACGTAAGTAGGAGTTCAGGATCACCTCTTGATCATTGCTAGCTTCACGACTGTTCCATTGTTTCTCTTCTTGCTCTCATTTGCGTATGTTAGCCACCATATATGCTTAGTCGCTGCTGCAACCTCACCACTTTACCCCTTCCTTTCCCATTAAGCTTTGCTAGCCTTGATACCCATGGTAATGGGATTGTTGAGTCCTCCTGGCTCACAGATTACTACAACAACAGTTGCAGGTACAGGTTTATGCGATGATCATGACGCGAGAGCGATGTTTGCTTGTTTTGGAGCTCTTCTTCTGCTTCTTCTTCGATCAGGGGATAGGTTCCAGGTCGGCAGCCTGGGCTAGCAGGGTGGATGTCGTTTGAGCTTCTGTTTGTGTTTCATCCGTAGTCGGATGTTGCTCTTGTAAGATGATGTTGTATTCTTGTGGCATGTATGCCTCTTGTATGTATCCCCATCTATTATGTAATGTTGATGTAATGATATCCACCTTGCAAAAGCATTTCAATATGCGGTTCTATCCTTGGTGGGACCTTCGAGTCTCTTTAGGATAGTATCACATATTGGGCGTGACACTCCGTGTCCTCCATCTGGTCCTACAGCAATGTCACCGCCCGCGCCTGCCCTCCGGTTTCTTCCTCCTTGCTGAGAAGCGACGCCATCCTGATCCTGGGGAGGCATCAAATCCCAGCCGGGTCTGCCACCGTCCTCCTCGACCTCTTCCTGAAGGAGATGGATAGGGGCAAAGGCATCACGGGCACTTATCTTTTTTCAATCTTAAATCTATAGGCACTTGCCAAATTTTAATTCAAATAATGTAATCTCTCGAGTCCATGTATGTGTTCTATAAGGCTTGTACTTGTATAATTAGCATATCAATGAAAAAAGATGAGCCTTTTTGGGAACTCGTGCATGTGTATGTCCATGCAGAGGTGGGATGCCTCTTTAATTAAATACATGAGTCTTCCCCGGCAGGCTATCCTGTCGGTACCCTTTTTCTATTTTGTTGCCGGGGACCGGAGTCTGCGAGGCAAAAAATAAAGGGACTAGCTCCCCGCCAACCCTTTCTCAGCAAAGGCCACTGCAACCACCTAGGCTGAAGCAACGCTTGATCCAAAAGTGGAAGCACCTAAGCTTCGAAAAATAGCGAAGCTTTCTCATTCACAAGTTTTAGCTTACAGAACACTTATGGACAAGAGGTAGAACTTATCTGTTTGGCTTGCTGAGGATCGCAGTGCTGGTCCATGTTCTCAACCCCTTGTAGAATCCAAGTTCACGGTAGGAACCTGCAACTTTATGTAGATGAGAATGATGCAGGATGCAATCCTATCTATATGCATATGCAGATGCTCATGAAATGCTTATTCAAATGCTCTTGCAATGCTCATGCATGCATGCAAATTGGTCGGGGCACCCCCAGCACTTCATTTATTTCTTTGGTGCATAGGGTCATCGCACTGGCTTTGTACAAGGGGTTACATGCAGCTGAGGCAAGGCATGTACAAATGGGTGGCTATCAGGCAGGGCCCGACAGCCTCGCCTTACGGGTAGAACTTGCGGAGATGCTCAATATTCCATGAGTTTTGCAATTGAATGTCATCTCCGGTCTCCAGACGGACTACGCAGGTCTGGTGACTCGTACTACCCGGTAAGGGCCTTCCCACTTTGGTGTCAACTTGTTTGTACCCTTGGCCGACTAAACGCGCCTAAGGACAAGGTCACCTTACTCAAAACACCAGGCATGAACCCTGCGGCTATGATAGCGACGCAGGGCTTGTTGATAGCGTGCAGCACGCGTAGCAGCTCGGAGATGGTTCTCCTCGAGTAGCACAACGTCATCACGCCAGTGCTGATCTTATGCTACTTCATCGTAGGCAAGCACTCGAGGCGACCCGTAAATGAGTTCTGTGGGGATAACTGCTTTTGCCCCATAGACCAAGGAGGAAAGGAGTCCACCCGGTAGCTCGATTTGGTGTCGTTCTGAGGGACCAGAGAACTACCGACAGCTCATCGATCCACCGCCTACCGTGCTTCCGTAGCATATCAAAGGTTCTTGTTTTGAGGACCCGCAACACTTCAGCGTTCACCCTTTCAGCTTGCCCATTGCTTCTGGGATGTGAGACAGAGGCAAATGAGACCTTGCTTCCGAGGGTGCGAACATATTGCATGAAGGCGTGACTCGTGAACTGGATGCCGTTGTCGGTAATGATCCTTGTCGGAACTCCAAAACGACACACCAGTTCTTTCAAGAACTTGATAGCTGACTGAGCAGTCACCTTCCTCACGGGAGTCACTTTCGTCCACTTTGTAAACTTGTCGATGGCAACGAACACGAATTCAAAGCCCCCGATTGCTCGGGGGAAAGGGCCGAGGATTTTTTAAATTTATTATTATTACTACTATCTCTGGCTTGCACTATTTTTTGTGCATAGGCAAATGATTCGGGTTGGGCAGCGCTGTCACCTCGGCATACCGACGTACCACGTCACCTCGGCTGGAACGGGGACTTCGTCATCACTTCATTAACCCACGCCGGGAACTTCGGTGTCATACTACCGGCCTGCTCCGTCGCCTCGGACGGACTGGGGGTACCACCTCGCCACATTGGCCGTGCTATGTCGCCACTTCAGAGTGCTGAGCTCTTCGCTCTGCCAACTCGGGACTGACTTGGGGGCTGGGACCTCGTCTCGCTGCAAGCTCAGGACGCGCATCGACACCGAGCACATTAACCAGCTAAGATAATTCCATGCTCAGTTTTTTTTAATTCTTGTTTGGTTCGACCAAACATTATATTTGTATTAAAAACTTAGTTTGTCAACAAACATTGTTTGTTAAAAACACTTCCTTTACCCAAGTTAACTGGGGGCTCTTAAATTTGTACGAGCCATTCTATAAAAATTGTTTTCTTCCTAGTCATTGCAAAGTCTTTTCTATCACTCCTTTTTCGACGCGAGTGTGCGATCAATACCCTGGGAGCCTAGTTTCTCTCTCAAAGCCGCTCGAGTTTAGTTCGCTAAACTGGCCTAACAAGCAGTACTTCGCCTTCAGGATAGGAGGTTGCATCCGTAGGCTGACCCGCTTGAAGTCTTGAGATCGGATGTGTCATATTAATGCATGACAGAAGCACACAAATTTTGAAGACCAATTTTCGGATTGGCACCAAATGACTTCATTTAGTTCAGACGTCAATCTTTTACATAAGTTTTTTGGCTTTTCGAGCTTATGCCATTTTAACCTATTTGTGTGTCTCCAGCATAAGTCTTGCAGTACAATGCCGGACACCTTTAAAGCTTCAGCAATATCAAAGAGGGGCTGCGGCTAGAGCCGAACCCACCAAAAGCCAAGGTATTCCATGGACTCCTCGGCAAAACATTCTCGGATACTGCTTTATATGCATCGGTTTCAAATTGTGTCTTCGGTCAATAGTTGGGTTGCCCGGCTCATGTGCTTGCCTCCTACGTTCCACTTTGTTCGGCTAGGTGTGCAAAGGGAGAACCCATGTGATTGTGCTTCCAGCTCGCATGGTTAAAGCGCCTCAATGGAGAAAGCCGAAAACTGACTATCACAATAAGCACAAACTGGTCAGCGATCCGATGACTGTGTTAAACTATAAGATCGATAGAGGTCACCCCGTGTTAAATGACGGGCCGTTCATAACATTGGCCAAAGTGTTTACGGCTTGACCTCGACCGTAGCTGAACACTAACCGGGGGCTAGTAACTGGCCTCCCAACTTTAAGCTCCTATGACCAAGTGAAAGTTATAAAGCCCGTATATCGGATTGCCTCATTTCCGCTAACGCAACCACCTTCAGGCACCGAGACGTTGGCTAAGGGTTGTTTTGTTATTGCGGAAACACCCTGCTTAGCATCTACAAAGGGGTGGAAGCCGATGATGGGCCACTTTCAACTGATAAATGGTCACAATAGAGTTAAAATAAACATATCATCCACATTTGCTTTCAGTATACAAGCGCTGCCTTTTGTAATCATTGTTATAAAACCATAAATATGCATCAAATTTGACTTAAGATTTTGGCCAAGCTGGGTTGCCTGGCTCCTATGTTTAACCCTATGTTCCCGATTGTTCGGCTAGGGGGCAAAGGGAGCACCTCTATGATTGTTACTACTGGGTCATCCGGATTAGTACCTTAGACTGGGTGAAGTCGAAAGCTAGGTATCTTAAGAATATAATTGGTCGGCAACGATGGAAGTGAACATTTAGGTTCGCTAAAGACCACATAGTTCGGGAACTTTCCCCAAACTAAATCATCAATATTTTTCTCCCGCATTGATCGGAGGTGAGGTTTCATGATCATGGTCGGCATGACAACCAAAAGAAAGGAACAGATAGCGGGACTATTTTCTTTGGAAGATATTTTTTAGTTAAAAAATTATATAACATATCTCTCTGCCTACCTTTGTTTATATAATTGTATGGCCGGATTGCCTTGTTTGTCGTAAATCTTTGCCCTTATAACGGCTTTATAAAGTAGGACAAACACTCCCCGGCTACTGGCTGAGGAGGTTGAAGCCGACGGTCGGTCAACAAAGTTTTATACAATGCGGATCTGAGCATTAATGATGTAGAGAATTTGGATACATAGAATCATTACACATAACTTGTGATTTTACTCTGGATATCGATCCTTAATTTGGCCACCCGTGCCCACATTAAGGCTCGGGGGCTACTGGGCTTCGGGCTTATCATTTACTAATCTTAACGGGGCACATCGATCCCTTGATCTGGTGTTTCCACCTGACTAGTGGCTCTGGGGCTACTGCATTGCCCATTCAATGTAGAAAATTCAAAATGCTTAGTGTTCGGTTTGACCGAACTATGGGCAAACACATCTTCGGATAACAATAGGTACCATCTGGACCTATCCGGCATCAAGCTAATATATTACGGAAACTTCTCAAGACCCTCTCTCAAGGGCCCGTTCGTCGATCACTATTTCCTCTAATATATTACACCGCATTTCTATTCCTAAGTATGTTGCCGAGCAGGGAATTGATCCTCAGGCAGATTTCACGAATCGACCTGAGTCTCAGGAGCTAGTGGGGTCAGCGGTTTGATTTTGTCCTTCAGGTGCATCCCAGATATTAGGCCAACACGCACCTTGAGGGCTACTGGCTATACATCTCGGCGGAAAATACATTTCCCAAATCGGAATTAAATTCATAAAAATCAGCCCATGGCCGAGGTGGTGCACCAGCTCGGATACAGTTCGGCTTTGGTGCTCGGCTACAAAAGATACCTCTAAAGCAGTCCGGCATAAAGCTCGGTTGCAAGTGGCTGGCTCCATAGAAGGCATCTCCGGCATTAAGCTCGGTTGAACCCTTTTAACTTTTTCAAGACCGAGGTAATCTATGAGACCTCGGATACAATATGCGCTGGAACTTGGATACAGTCCGGCGCTGGAACTTGGATGCAGTCCCGCGTTAGAGCTCAGGTGCGAGAGGACATAGCCGCACAGGAAACACTTCAAACCCAAGGTGCGGCATAAAATAACAAGGCATTGATAAAGGCCGAAGACTTAAAGGGATCCTCGGATGCCTGATGTGTGCACTCTTCAGATTTAGCTCGGCAACCCTCAAGATCAAAGATGGGAAGATTTGTTGAACCAGCTTTCAAGGCTGACGACCGAAGATAAGGAACAGTTTGGAAGAACCTAGGAGCGTCCCCATCTTGAAGACCGGTTCAGGGGGCTACTGATGTTGTCCTGGACAAGGGGGTACTCACCACGTCGTCTCTCGACTAGATGGATCGGGCTGAGGACCCCTATGGCGGTTCACTATTGGGCCAGTTCGAGCAGCCCATGCTCCATACAAGGGATATTCCACAAGACTTGGCGCCCAAGATGAGGACTCTTCTAAACCCTAGGCCTATGGTGTGTTATATAAGCTGATGCCAGGCTAGTCAATAGACAATCTAATATTCATTTGAACAATCTTGTGGTAGATGCATGTACTCTCTACTACACCCATCTGAATACAATCAAAAGCAGGATGTAGGGTATTATCTCTTCGAGAGAGCCCGAACCTGGGTAAAACCCTGTGTCCATGTTACCATCGCTCCAAGACGCCTAGCTTAGGACCCCTACTACGAGATATGCAAGATTTCACACCGACAGGGGGCGCGGCCCCATTAAGTTATTTTAAAGTTTATCGTCTGTCACACCTTTGCCGTTGCTAGCAAACGGCAAAGAACGCTTAGACGGCAAAGAGGGGGCCCATTAGGGTTTAACAGCTAGTGGGCCAAACCCCCTCTTTGTCGTCTGCTAGCGGATGGCAAAGAGAGGGCTGATGGCAAAGTCATGCTTTGTTGTCCGTTATCTCTTTCTCGTCTGCTTTCTGATGGCTGATGGCAAAGCCATTCTTTGTCGTCTGCTAGCTGACGACAAAGATGTGGCGGACGAAAAATCTGCTGATTCCAATAGTGAAGGACATAATTCTTCTGTGCAGCAATGAGGATAATCCTCAGATCATGGACCTAGTCCGCATTATTGTCACCATCATCTTTCAACTTAGTTTTCTCTAGGAACATATCAAAAATAGGGGAGCTATATCGCGAGCTATTGATCTACAACATATATATGCAAAAACTATTAAGACCAAGTTCATGCTAAATTAAGTTCAATTAATCAAATTACTAATGAACACCCACTTAAATAAACATCCCTCTAGTTATCTAAGTGATACATGATCCAAATCAACTAACCCATGTCCGATCATCACATGAGATGGGGTAGTCATCAATCGTGAACATCTCTATGTTGATCATATCAACTATATGACTCATGTTCTACCTTTCGCTCTCCAGTGTTCCGAGACCATCTCTGTACATGCTAGGCTCGTCAAGTTTAACCCAAGTATATTGCATGTGCAAAACTGTCTTACACCTGTTGTATGTGAACGTAGAGTCTATCACACCCGATCATCATGAGGTGCTTTGAAATGACAAACTTTGGCAATGGTGCATACTCGGGGAGAACACTTTTATCTTCAAATTTAGTGAAGGGATCATCTTATAATGCTACCACCATTCTAAGAAAAATAAGATGCATAAAAGATAAAAATCACATGCAATCAAAATATGTGACATGGTATGGCCATCATCATCTTGTGCTTTTGATCTCCATCTCCAAAGCATCGTCATGATCTCCATCATCACTGGCTCGACACCTTGATCTCAATCATAGCGTTGGGGTCGTCTCGCCAACTATTGCTAACGCATAGTGATAAAGTAAAGCAATTACATGGCGTTTGCACTTCATACAATAAAGGGACAACCCTAAGGCTCCTGTCAGTTGTCGATATTACAAAACATGATCATCTCATACATCAACATATATCACATCATATATTGACCATATCACATTGATACGTCTCCGTCGTATCTACTTTTCCAAACACTTTTGCCCTTGTTTTGGACTCTAACTTGTAAGATTTGAATGGAACTAACCCGGACTGACACTGTTTTCAGCAGAATTGCCATGGTGTTGTTTTATGTGCAGAAAACAAAAGTTCTCGGAATGACCTGAAACTCCACGGAATATCGTAGAATAAATAATAAAAAATCCTCACCAAAGATGGAGACCAGGGGGCCCACACCCTGTCCACGAGGGTGGGGGGCGCGCCCCTCCCCCCTGGGCGCGCCCCCCTACCTCGTGGGCCCCCTGGATGCCCTCCGGCGCCAACTCCAACTCCATATATTGGCTTTCGGGGAGAAAAAAATCGTAGAGAAAGTTTCATCGCGTTTTACGATATGGAGCCGCCGCCAAGCCCTAATCTCTCTCGGGAGGGCTGATCTGGAGTCCGTTCGGGGCTTCGGAGAGGGGGATTCGTCACCGTCGTCATCATCAACCATCCTCCATCACCAATTTCATGATGCTCACCGCCGTGCATGAGTAATTCCATCATAGGCTTGCTGGACGGTGATGGGTTGGATGAGATTTATCATGTAATCGAGTTAGTTTTGTTAGGGTTTGATCCCTAGTATCCATTATGTTCTGAGATTGATGTTGCTATGACTTTGCTATGCTTAATGCTTGTCACTAGGGCCCGAGTGCCATGATTTCAGATCTGAACCTATTATGTTTTCATGAATATATGTGTGTTCTTGATCCTATCTTGCAAGTCTATAGTCACCTACTATGTGTTATGATCCGGCAACCCCGAAGTGACAATAATCGGGACCACTCCCGGTGATGACCATAGTTTGAGGAGTTCATGTATTCACTATGTGCTAATGCTTTGTTTCGGTTCTCTATTAAAAGGAGGCCTTAATATCCCTTAGTTTCCAATAGGACCCCACTGCCACGGGAGGGTAGGACAAAAGATGTCATGCAAGTTCTTTTCCATAAGCACGTATGACTATATACGGAATACATGCCTACATTACATTGATGAACTGGAGCTAGTTCTGTGTCACCCTATGTTATGACTGTTACATGATGAACCACATCCGGCATAATTATCCATCGCTAATCCGGTGCCTACGAGTTTTCCGTATACTGGTTTACACTTATTTACTTTTCCGTTGCTACTGTTACAATCACTACAAAATACCAAAAACATTACTTTTGCTGTCTTTACTTTTGTTACCGTTACCACTACTATCATATTACTTTGCTACTAAACACTTTGCTGCAGATACTAAGTTTCCAGGTGTGGTTGAATTGACAACTCGGCTGCTAATACTTGAGAATATTCTTTGGCTCCCCTTGTGTCGAATCAATAAATTTGGGTTGAATACTCTACCCTCGAAAACTATTGCGATCCCCTATACTTGTGGGTTATCAAGACCTTTTTCTGGCGCCGTTGCCGGGGAGCATAGCTCTATTCCTTGAGTCACTTGGGATTTATATCTGCTGGACACTATGAAGAACTTGAAAGACGCTAAGACATAAAATTTATCCCTCAACTACGAGGGGAGGTAAGGAACTGCCATCTAGCTCTGCACTTGATTCACCTTCTGTTATGAGTAAGTTTGCGACACCTAAACCTACTACTGCTATTGATTCTGATATGTCGCATGTTATTGATGATGCCACTTCTGCTATGCACGATACTTATGATGAAACTACTTCTATGCTAGATACTACTGTGCCACTAGGCGAATTTCTTGATGAGCAAATTGCTAGGTCTAGAGAAAGATAAATTATTGAACCTGAACACGATGATGTTAGTGATGATGAGCCTATGCCTGCTATTCCTGAGGGTTATCTTTTTAGTGCTGAATCTGTTGAAGCTGTTGTTGCTTGCCAGGATAGTCTTGAACGTAAGAGGTTGCTAATTAAGTGGAGTAAAGAATCTTTTAGAGGAAGGATGAGACCCGATCCTGTTTTTGCTACTTCACCTATCTGTGTTCCTGATTATGATTATTATGATATTTCTGTCGATCCAGATATAATTACTTTGGTTGAATCTGATCCTTTTTATAGCTATGAATCTGAAACTGTTGTGGCACATCTTCGTAAGTTAGATGATATAGCTGCCCTGTTTACTAATAATCTGAGATCGCGCCACCTTTATTTACTTAAAATATTTCCGTTCTCATTAAAGGGTGATGCTAAGAAATGGTTTAATTCTCTTGATCCTGGTTGTGTGCAAAGTCCCCAGGATATGATTTATTACTTCTCTGCTAAATATTTCCCTGCTCATAAGAAACAAGCTGCTTTGAGGGATATATATAATTTTGTGCAAATTGAAGAAGAGAGTCTCCCACAAGCTTGGGGGAGGCTTCTCAAGTTACTTAATGCTTTGCCTGATCATCCTCTTAAGAAACCTGAAATATTTGATATCTTTTATAATGGACTAACAAATGCTTCGAGAGATTACCTGGATAGTTGTGTTGGTTCTCTTTTCAGGGAAAGAACATCGGATGACGCTGAAATTTTATTGAATAATATGTTGGCAAATGAGAATAATTGGGCACCTCCTGAGCCAACTCTTGAGCCACCTCCTCAGCCAACTCCTGAGCCAACTCCTGAGCCAATTACTAAGCCTATTCCTAAACCAACTCCGAAGAAGAGAGGTGTTCTATTTCTCAGTCCCGAAGATATGCAAGAAGCAAAGAAATCTATGAAAGAAAAAGGTATTAAAGCTGAAGATGTTAAGAATTTACCTCCTATTGAAGAAATACATGGTCTTAATTTACCGCCTGTTGAAGAAGTATATGATCTCAATTACTTATTTACTAAAGAACCTCCCGATATCCCGACACAGGTAGTAAAGGTAAATTCTCTCTATAGATATGATAAAGCTGAAGTCCCTCCTACTAAAATTGCTAGTCAGTGCTTGGATGAGTTTGATGACTTTATGTTTAAGCAAGATGACTTTAATGCTTATTTTGGTAGACAATTAAAATAGAATACCTTTATGATTAAACGCTTGAGTGATTATATGGCCGATATTAGAGGTGAACTTAAACTTGTTAGCAAACATGCTTCTATGGTTACCACTCGAGTAGAACAAGTACTTAAAGCTTAGAAATAAGTGCTTGATGAAATGAATAGTAAGAAAAATGATTATGTTGTTAGAGTGGCTACTAGAACTGGTAGAATGACTCAGGAACCTTTGTATCCTGAAGGCCACCCTAAGAGAATCGAGCAAGATTCTCAGAGAAATAATATTGATATGCATAGTTCTTCTAAGAGGAAGAAAAAGAAAAATGATAGGACTTTGCAAACTTCTAGTGAACCTATTGCTGAACCACCTGATAATCCAAACGATATCTCTATGTCTGATGCTGAAACACAATCAGGTGATGATCATGAACCTAGTGATAATGATAATGATAATGATAATGTTGATGCTCAACCTAGTAATGATAATGATGTAGAAGTTGAACCTGCAATTGATCTTGATAACCCACAATCAAAGAATCAACGTTATGATAAAAGAGACTTCATTGCTAGGAAACATGGTAAAGAAAGAGAACCATGGGTTCAGAAACCCATGCCTTTTCCTCCCAAACCATCCAAGAAAAAGGATGATGAGGATTTTGAGCGTTTTGCTGAAATGATTAGACCCATCTTTTTGCGTATGCGATTGACTGATTGCTCAAAACAAATCCTTATGCTAAGTATATGAAGGATATCATTACTAATAAAAGAAAGATACCTGAAGCTGAAATTTCCACCATGCTTGCTAATTATACTTTTAAGGGTGGAATAGAAAAGAAACTTGGAGATCCAGGAGTACCTACTATACCATGCTCCATTAAAAGAAATTATGTTAAAACTGCTTTATGTGATCTTGGAGCCGGTGTTAGTGTTATGCCTCTCTCTTTATATCGTAGACTTGACTTGAATAAGTTGACACCTACTAAAATATCTTTGCAAATGGCTGATAAATCAACTGCTATATGTCAGGACCCCGACTCAATGCCACATCGATCTAGCATGTAACACCTCATATCACTTTGCGGCCTCACGCACGGTATTCCCACGGGTGTCGCCTTACCTTTGCCCGGGACCGTTTGCGCCTTTTGGCACACGTATATGACAGTGTCGCTAGCATCCATATGATAAGGAGCCCGGGCTGACATGGCTAGTCGTAAACCCGAAGTGGCACAGACTTACAGGGATAGGCATCCATGACCCAGCATCGAACGTGTCGGTCATCAGCGAGTGAATCCAGGCTGTAGCACTGGGCTAGCAGGACTCCGGTGAACCGGGCTGTAGCGGGCTAACAGGACTCCGGTATTCATCGCGTGACATTTCCCCGAAGGGACAGACACAGGAACGAAGAAGGACACATGCCGGCCAGCCTAAGTGTTCCGGAGCAGTAGCAAGCTACCATGGCTCGGTGGAAACACTAGGAGACATTTCCCCGGTAAGAGAGGCTACTAAAGATAAACAACTAGATGGTCAGATCCCACACATACCAAGCATTTCAATAACATACACACAATATGCTCGATATGTGCAAATACAACATGGCATCACAACATGACTCTACGACTCAAGTAATTTATTCAATAGGCTCCGAGGAGCGAGATATTACAAACATGGGTCTCATGACCCAACAATCAGAGCATACAAATCAAAGCACAAGCGGAAGCTATCATGTCTGGGTACAGACATCTATAACTGAAAAAGGCTGAGAAGCCTGACTATCTACCAGATCCTGCCGAGGCACAAGATCGTAGCTGAGGTAACAAGCTAAACGTCGAAGTCCACGCGAAACTACTAGTGAGACCGAAGTCTCTCTGCAAAAACATAAAATAGGCAAACGTGAGTACAAATGTACCCAGCAAGACTTACATCAGAACTAACTACATATGCATCATTATCAACAAAGGGGATGGTGGGGTTTAACTGCAGCAAGCCAGCTTTGACTCGGTGGCTATCCTGAACTACGACTGCAAGTAACTCTTTTGAGGTGGCGCACACGAGTCCACATATTCACCATATCAATACACCACTATGGATCCGCTCCCGTCTCCCTACGAGAACGCCATCCATAGCACTCACGCTTATCTTGCGTATTTTAGAGTATCCACTTTCACTTGTCTATGAACTGATATAAGCAACCCAGAAGTCCTTTTCCGCGGACACGGCTATTCGAATAGATGATGTTAACCCTGCAGGGGTGTACTTCTTCACACACGCTCTCACCACTTACCGCCGTTTACACGACATGTACTCGGCAACCTTCAAGCGGAAGCCCAACGTGGGTGTCGGCCACGGCCTGCCTAAACACTCAAGTCTCTAGTCCAGGTTTATCGCCTATTCGGGTTCCATCCATGAGGAGATCCGGCCGGAGTTTCGCTCACAGCCCCAAACGATGTGAACAGGGTTCCGTGACACCAAACGGGCGCCCGGTATACCCGGCCACGTGCCTACCGCATCACAGCCCACCCCTACGGTCAGCGCTGCGCACGGCCTCCAGCATACTACAAACACCAGAAACTACTTGCAACTCCTGGACAGAGGACAAGGGTGATTAAGAAGCCGAGAGGGTCCATTGGTTTCGGGCCCAATGCGTGGTAGTAGCTGAATCATGGATCACAAACACAGAACTCAGTTCCTGAGGACGGCTGCAATGAGACAACCCACCATGTACTCCTACATGGCCTCTCACCGCTACCTTTACCAAATCGTGTTCACACACTTAGCTCACACACAGTAGGACATGTTCACACACCTCTGATTCATCCCCGATGAATCAGACCTGACTCAACTCTAAGCAGTAGCAGGCATGACAAACAAACATGAATGAGTAGGCACAACAGGGCTCAAACAACTCCTACTCATGCTAGTGGGTTTCATCTATTTACTGTGGCAATGACAGGTCATGCAAAGGATAAAGGGGTTCAGCTACCGCAGCAAGTAACAGATGAATCGTTGTTGTCCTAATGCAGTAAAAGAGAGCAGGAGCGAGAGAGTGGGATTTTATCGGAATGAACAAGGGGGTTTTGCTTGCCTGGCACTTCTGAAGATAACATTGAGTCTTCATCAGTGTCAACGATCACATCATCGGTATCACGTCTATCGAGAGGGGACAAATACCGGCAACACAGAAGGGAACACAATCAATGCAATGCACAATATGATGCATGATCATGACATGGCAAAATGAATGTGTTTTGGGCTAATGCAACTAGCAACAGATTAAATGAAGTTGGTTTGAATACAAGATTCAAATTCAAACTCCATATGTGATTATTCAAATGCCATTTAATTGATTTGTGCTAAACAGCAGCTATAAGTTGTTCTAACATGCATGAAAATGGTACAGATGGATTCCTTGAATTTTTCTGATAATTTTTCATATATAAATTATTTAATTTGGAGTTACGGTTGAATTTCTATGATTTTAGAAGTTTTAGCAATTTTCTGGAATTTCCTGAATAATATAAATCCAGAAATGAATTATGGCGTCAGCACCACGTCACTGGTGACGTCAGCAGGGTCAACTGGGCTGGCTCGGGTCAAACCTGACGTGTGGGGGCCACACGTCAGTGACACAGGACCTAATCCCGGTCAAACCCAGCGCTGACTGGGGTTTGACCAGGGGTGGGGCCCACAGTCAGTGGCCTAGGGGGTTGGTTAGTGCGTCATTAGTGGCTAATGACAGCGCCACGTCACTGGCCACCGGAGTTCGGCCGGCGGCGACCCGAAACGCGGCGGATGTTCACCGGGGTTGCGCTACGGGCGGCGGCTGGACGCGCGAAGGCCACCAGAAGGTAGCCCGTACACGGCCGCACCTAGCTGGCTGCACGAGGGGCCGCGGGGTGGCCGGAGACGACGGCGGCGAGCACTTCCGCGGTGGCCGGAGTTCGGGCGCGAACGGTGGCGAAGCTACGGCGCACTAGAGGAGTAAACGAGGAGGGCTACGTGCTCCTGGGGGTTCACCGAGCACGGTGACGTGCTCAGGCGCGGGCTGCGGTGGCCCTGGCCACGGCGGCGCCATGGCCGGCGGCGATGGGGTTTCGGTCTTGGTGGATAACCTAGCTACGGCGCGCGAACGACGAAACAGAGAGGGGGAAACGGACGGAGAGCTCACGTAGACCCTGTAGAGGTGGACGGCGAGCTTGAGGGAGGCCGGACGGGGACGAATTTGACGGCGGCGATCCGCGGTGGCCGAGGAGGGGAACGGCGAAGCTGGCCCCATCCAGGGCTTCCGGCGCCTTCCGTCTTGGTGAGGAGGAAGAGGGAGGACCGGCGGAGCTTTGGAGCGCATCGGCGAGGCTAGGGGGTGGCGGTGGCCGCGAGGGAGCTCGTCGGTGGCGGCGGCTCCGTTCGGGCGAGTGAGAGAGAGGTCCAGGGGAGAGGATGAGGACGCGGGAGAGTGAGGGAGAGAGGCAGGGAGGTGCGTGGCGTCTCCGGGGCGTCGAGGAGGAAGCAGGAGGTGGCCAGGGGGAAGCAGGAGGTGGCCGAGGCCTCTCGGGCGCGCGCCACGCCTCGCCTCTGCCTACTGGCAGAGGAAGACGACAGGGGGGGGGAGTGGAGATGGGCTGGGCCGTGCTGGGCCAGGTAAGTGGCGCCAGGTAACTTCCTTCTCTCTCTCTCTTTTATTTCTTTTCTATTTCTGTTATTTTGTTTTTGATTTGATTTAAAATACCAAATCATTTAATAAATCCTGGAAACAATTATGGGTGCTTTCTGAATTATTTCAGTGACCCTTAACAATTTCCAACATTTATTTGAACATTTAAATTATTTATAGTATTTAAATGCCCAAAGTCAAATACAATATGATTTAATTCAAAAATCCAAAAATGACCTAAGAATATATTCATCATTTTTGGCAGAGGTTTCCACCTTAACCAGAAATCATGAACTTTTCTTAGGAACCTTTTGGGTTTATTGAAAAGATTTTAATTCACCCTAGTTGAGTTGATTTAATGCTAGGGTTTGAACATCCCCATTTCAATTTTAGGCAAAATTTAAACATGATGCAACACATGACTAGCTAGCTCAGAGCAAACCAGAAGCTAGGGATGTGACAACTCACCCCCACTAAACAAGAATCTCGTCTCGAGATTCAAGCGTAGGGTAAGGTGAAGGGGTAACACAAACTAGTACAATCTTCACGATCCAGGTTGCACTTCAATTGAACGTTGATTCGATCACCATCATTGTCTCGAAGTCTTTCTCTGAGAACTCCAACTAACATGACAAGAAGAGGGAAGGAGAACTCTAGAAGAATTAATCTTCTCAAAGAACGAACAACTCAGGATTAACTCACGGAATGAGACATAGCAACATCTCTCGAGCTGAGAGACGAAGCACACATCCATAAGAATGGAGTGAGGCAGATGACGAAGGTTCACTAGGTAGACAACAATTTCACACTTAAGAAGGTGGTAATCGGTTGTCAACGTAGCGAGGAGTTGAGTTGCCATGATACCACAATGAAACATCCTTAGGGAAGGTGACTCGTAGAAATATCCCCTTAAGTGGCAAAAAGAATTACCTTTGATTCAAGGATCATTGAAACTCTTTAAACCAGCCTAAGGCGATTCTCGAGCGATCGTTTGGAGGGGGTCGGTAGAATGGCATACTCGGACTTGGATGATGTGGATTACCTTGTTGAAGACAACGTAATGGATGATTTTGCTTACCACCGGAAATGGAAGGGACCCATGGTAGAATGGCACATTGGCGGTGCAAGCTGGGAACAGAATGCAAATGCTGGGAATGATTCTGGTAACTGGGGAAGAACCCAACAATAGAGAGTGAATTCACTGTTTGAATGTTATAGCATAATCGAGGGAACTGAGAGCAATCCCAGTTAGTGTCGATGATAACACCTAGCGCTTGTGCGTGCTCTCAAGAACTTGAGCATTTCCATAATCATCAAGATTTTACCAATATCCGTGTCAAGGATCCTGGCAACACAACTTGCTACTATGATGAATGGTGATGGAGGATGCAGATGCAAAGGAAGTTAACACCTTCTCGGATTTCACCTTAGCGAGGCCAAGGAAACAAAATCTGGATGATCGACCGAGAGACATTTAGCACTCCGCTTCTAATGTTCTCCTTGATGTGCTAGTGTATCCCATTCATAGATATGGTTTGATAACTAGAACATCAAGTAAAAGGTCGGACTTCCGGAGCTCAAGAATCCATAGGGAGTAACTTATTGGGGTAAAACCCTACGAAATCCTTATGGGGAGGTGACCAACTTCCTCAATCAAGATATTATAATAACAAGTCTTCCGGCTGGGTGTGTTGGCCACGACATCCACTTTACCGGTTATCGCGAGACCAATATTATAGTTCTTGGGAAATGTTCCAACCATCACATCTGCCTGAGATTCAGATCTGGTTGGTGTCAAAATATTCCAGACTCATCGAGTCTAAGAAGAAAAATGAAAGTTTGCAACACAAATCGACGAGATGACGCTGCGAGATTCTCGGGGAGTGAACTATGATAGCTAGCTCCAAAAACACGAGCCGGTTCTGCTACAACATGTGAACATGTTGTCCAAGACAAACATGACCACAAAGTAGTCTTATAATAAAACACTACCGAGTTCAGGTGGAGAACCATCATCGAGGATGTCGAAGTCTTGTGCATGACCTAGGATTAGCACATCAACTCCTTTTCCTTGAACAAATCAATCAGTGGCTTGGTGTGCTAGGGACACATATAGAATGGAGGTTGCAAGTCTCCGAACCACAGAATACTTTGCACGTATGCATGACTGATTTGGGATGATTCCAGAGGAAGCAAAACTAACTTTCTCAGATTCACGGCGGCAACTTGCATCAAATGCACATGAACTAGAGGAAGTCACTTCTTCATCCAAACATATGCTTCATGAGCTAGCATGAACAAATGCTTTCAAAGGTTTCCAACACTAGCTTAATGTTCAACAAAATCATGGAGGAGATAAGGATGTTGTCAATGGGCTCAACAACAATTCATCTAGGTTTCCTTTTAAAAGAAATTCCATAGTTAAGTGAACACGGTGATAGCATTGGTCAGACCAAAGATGTAATGGTGTATGCTCGAGGGATCAACCACGAATAAGACAACATTACGAGCATCATTGGTACTGATTTGATTTGACGATAGCCCACACTCAAATCAAAGGATTGATAAGACAATAGGTCCAGCAACTGATCACAGGACCAATCGATGAAGATATCATCTTTCTTCAACACACACTACACAAGAATATCCCTTTGGAACGAACTAAGTCAGGCAAGCTTTTATCTTCCAACTCTCCAAGTTGTTGTCTAGCTTAACCAACTAGCTCAGGGATATCTAACACCGATTCTTGGAGAGAAGGTGGTTCACAAGAAACCAACTTGATCACGAGCTCAACATAACAGTCAGGGAACAACCTGGTAATACTTCCGAGAAGATATTCGGAAAATCACGAACCACCGGTATGTTACTAAGCTCGAGAACAATCTCGCTTTTGAGGGCAAGACGATATGATCAAATGAGTGAGGACTTGACAAGATCCTAACTCATCAATCGAAGGGTGCACCGAAATAAGGACTAGGTAGCACGATCAGTCTTAGAAGGATGATTCAAAAACCAACACGCTAAGAATGAATTATTGTCCTTTAACTACCAAGCAACGAGGTTGCTAGCAGTATTGATTTCACACATCACAATTCATTTGTCGGTATTCCGGTTGCATCAACACGAGGGCCGAGGAATGACTAATGATGGTGAGAAGTATCACTACGTCAAAATTCATGAGAGTTGGTGCAGTTCTCATGACAATTCTGACATAAAGGGGGTAATACTCCAAGGTAGAACAGAACCAAAAGCTGGATTGGCATTTGATCTGCGGCATACAACTTCTTTGACTCAATCCTGGATATGGAAGAGGTACTGGAGTTTGTTTCTCCTAGTCATTCCGAACTAGAACGGCTTGACGGACCACAAGAATAACGAGCATCGGTGAACACGAATGCACGACATCAACTTGACTATCAACTACTGGACAAGGGTCAAATACAACTACAGAGGGACAACTCAAAAGAACATATGATTTCCTGAGTTGTGGATGCATGGTTTAGCATGTCGAACGAAGTTCAACATATTTCTTCCGGATAACCCATGTAGAAAGGTAGGACTGGCAGAGTCACGATTTATGAATGGAGATCTCCTCAAGAGTACTTTAATTGTGATCTTTTGATCCAATAAACATCTGCCATAAGCGGTTCATAGTATTTGAAAGAAGGAAATACCACGGACCTCGAGGACTATCGCAAAGTTACTAATATCCTGAAGGAACTAGCAAACACTATCAACATGAAGTAAGTAGAGTGAATCTCGGGTTCAAAACCCAGAAATAGAATGCCTACTAACTAATAACATCACGGGATGCTTTCAAAGATAATGGCCAGAATCATCACACTGGGGATACAAAAGCATTGCTAAATTGCTAGGTGACTTCCTAAACACCTAAGGTCATAATAATAGCTCCAACATCTACGCCGAGGTAACAAAGTACCTCAACCTACCGATTGGTGTGCTTATTCCGACCAAAAGGGACATCCGAGACGGAAGGAAAGGATTTGCAAATGCATCAGACTGTTTAGAGACCTGGGATGACTCGGACAGCATAACGGATGTAAATGCTCAGAAGAGATTTGAGACATTCACAAAAATGGTGGCATAACCACTCAGAAGCACAATATCACGGTTTCGAGATCAACAATTAACATACGGAAGTAGTAGGAACTGAACTGAGACTTAAATCCAACAGTCTTATAAGTCTACTGATTAGTAACACGTGATCCTGATAGAAAGAAGAGATAGCCTAGTTCTTAATCCCCGTAGAAGAGAAGATGATGACTCAGATCAGAAGGCATAAGGTATAAGGAGTAAAAAGAGCCTTACGTTCCATCCCACAATCAATTCCCTTATATAACTAAAGAATTTCTAGACTCAACTTCGACCAGTTTGGCTTGGTAAACCTACAGGCAGTTAAGCTCTGATACCAACGCTGTCAGGACCCCGACTCAATGCCACATCGATCTAGCATGTAACACCTCATATCACTTTGCGGCCTCACGCACGGTATTCCCACGGGTGTCGCCTTACCTTTGCCCGGGACCGTTTGCGCCTTTTGGCACACGTATATGACAGTGTCGCTAGCATCCATATGATAAGGAGCCCGGGCTGACATGGCTAGTCGTAAACCCAAAGTGGCACAGACTTACAGGGACAGGCATCCATGACCCAGCATCGAACGTGTCGGTCATCAGCGAGTGAATCCAGGCTGTAGCACTGGGCTAGCAGGACTCCGGTGAACCGGGCTGTAGCGGGCTAACAGGACTCCGGTATTCATCGCGTGACATTTCCCCGAAGGGACAGACACAGGAACGAAGAAGGACACATGCCGGCCAGCCTAAGTGTTCCGGAGCAGTAGCAAGCTACCATGGCTCGGTGGAAACACTAGGAGACATTTCCCCGGTAAGAGAGGCTACTAAAGATAAACAACTAGATGGTCAGATCCCACACATACCAAGCATTTCAATAACATACACACAATATGCTCGATATGTGCAAATACAACATGGCATCACAACATGACTCTACGACTCAAGTAATTATTCAATAGGCTCCGAGGAGCGAGATATTACAAACATGGGTCTCATGACCCAACAATCAGAGCATACAAATCAAAGCACAAGCGGAAGCTATCATGTCTGGGTACAGACATCTATAACTGAAAAAGGCTGAGAAGCCTGACTATCTACCAAATCCTGCCGAGGCACAAGATCGTAGCTGAGGTAACAAGCTAAACGTCGAAGTCCACGTGGAACTACTAGTGAGACCGAAGTCTCTCTGCAAAAACATAAAATAGGCAAACGTGAGTACAAATGTACCCAGCAAGACTTACATCAGAACTAACTACATATGCATCATTATCAACAAAGGGGATGGTGGGGTTTAACTGCAGCAAGCCAGCTTTGACTCGGTGGCTATCCTGAACTACGACTGCAATGTAACTCTTTTGAGGTGGCGCACACGAGTCCACATATTCACCATATCAATACACCACTATGGATCCGCTCCCGTCTCCCTACGAGAACGCCATCCATAGCACTCACGCTTATCTTGCGTATTTTAGAGTATCCACTTTCACTTGTCTATGAACTGATATAAGCAACCCAGAAGTCCTTTTCCGCGGACACGGCTATTCGAATAGATATGTTAACCCTGCAGGGGTGTACTTCTTCACACACGCTCTCACCACTTACCGCCGTTTACACGACATGTACTCGGCAACCTTCAAGCGGAAGCCCAACGTGGGTGTCGGCCACGGCCTGCCTAAACACTCAAGTCTCTAGTCCAGGTTTATCGCCTATTCGGGTTCCATCCATGAGGAGATCCGGCCGGGGTTTCGCTCACAGCCCCAAACGATGTGAACAGGGTTCCGAGACACCAAACGGGCGCCCGGTATACCCGGCCACGTGCCTACCGCATCACAGCCCACCCCTACGGTCAGCGCTGCGCACGGCCTCCAGCATACTACAAACACCAGAAACTACTTGCAACTCCTGGACAGAGGACAAGGGTGATTAAGAAGCCGAGAGGGTCCATTGGTTTCGGGCCCAATGCGTGGTAGTAGCTGAATCATGGATCACAAACACAGAACTCAGTTCCTGAGGACGGCTGCAATGAGACAACCCACCATGTACTCCTACATGGCCTCTCACCGCTACCTTTACCAAATCGTGTTCACACACTTAGCTCTCAACAGTAGGACATGTTCACACACCTCTGATTCATCCCCGATGAATCAGACCCGACTCAACTCTAAGCAGTAGCAGGCATGACAAACAAACATGAATGAGTAGGCACAACAGGGCTCAAACAACTCCTACTCATGCTAGTGGGTTTCATCTATTTACTGTGGCAATGACAGGTCATGCAAAGGATAAAGGGGTTCAGCTACCGCAGCAAGTAACAGATGAATCGTTGTTGTCCTAATGCAGTAAAAGAGAGCAGGAGCGAGAGAGTGGGATTGTATCGGAATGAACAAGGGGGTTTTGCTTGCCTGGCACTTCTGAAGATAACATTGAGTCTTCATCAGTGTCAACGATCACATCATCGGTATCACGTCTATCGAGAGGGGACAAATACCGGCAACACAGAAGGGAACACAATCAATGCAATGCACAATATGATGCATGATCATGACATGGCAAAATGAATGTGTTTTGGGCTAATGCAACTAGCAACAGATTAAATGAAGTTGGTTTGAATACAAGATTCAAATTCAAACTCCATATGTGATTATTCAAATGCCATTTAATTGATTTGTGCTAAACAGCAGCTATAAGTTGTTCTAACATGCATGAAAGTGGTACAGATGGATTCCTTGAATTTTTCTGATAATTTTTCATATATAAATTATTTAATTTGGAGTTACGGTTGAATTTCTATGAATTTTAGAAGTTTTAGGCATTTTCTGGAATTTCCTGAATAATATAAATCCAGAAATGAATTATGGCGTCAGCACCACGTCACGGTGACGTCAGCAGGGTCAACTGGGCTGGCTCGGGTCAACCTGACGTGTGGGGGCCACATGTCAGTGACACAGGACCTAATCCCGGTCAAACCCAGCGCTGACTGGGGTTTGACCAGGGGTGGGGCCCACAGTCAGTGGCCTAGGGGGTTGGTTAGTGCGTCATTAGTGGCTAATGACAGCGCCACGTCACTGGCCACCGGAGTTCGGCCGGCGGTGACCCGAAACGCGGCGGAAGTTCACCGGGGTTGCGCTACGGGCGGCGGCTGGACGTGCGAAGGCCACCAGAAGGTAGCCCGTACACGGCCGCACCTAGCTGGCTGCACGAGGGGCCGCGGGGTGGCCGGAGACGACGGCGGCGAGCACTTCCGCGGTGGCCGGAGTTCGGGCGCGAACGGTGGCGAAGCTACAGCGCACTAGAGGAGTAAACGAGGAGGGCTACGTGCTCCTGGGGGTTCACCGAGCACGGTGATGTGCTCAGGCGCGGGCTGCGGTGGCCCTGGCCACGGCGGCGCCATGGCCGGCAGCGATGGGGTTTCGGTCTTGGTGGATAACCTAGCTACGACGCGCGAACGACGAAACAGAGAGGGGGAAACGGACGGAGAGCTCACGTAGACCCTGTAGAGGTGGACGGCGAGCTTGAGGGAGGCCGGACGGGGACGAATTTGACGGCGGCGATCCGCGGTGGCCGAGGAAGGGAACGGCGAAGCTGGCTCCATCCAGGGCTTCCGGCGCCTTCCGTCTTGGTGAGGAGGAAGAGGTAGGACCGGCGGAGCTTTGGAGCGCATCGGCGAGGCTAGGGGGTGGCGGTGGCCGCGAGGGAGCTCGTCGGTGGCGGCGGCTCCGTTCGGGCGAGTGAGAGAGAGGTCCAGGGGAGAGGATGAGGACGCGGGAGAGTGAGGGAGAGAGGCAGGGAGGTGTGTGGCGTCTCCGGGGCGTCGAGGAGGAAGCAGGAGGTGGCCAGGGGGAAGCAGGAGGTGGCCGAGGCCTCTCGGGCGCGCGCCACGCCTCGCCTCTGCCTACTGGCAGAGGAAGACGACAGGGGGGGAGTGGAGATGGGCTGGGCCATGCTGGGCCAGGTAAGTGGCGCCAGGTGAGCGCCAGGTAGTCCTTCTCTCTCTTTCTATTTCTGTTTTTATTTCTGTTATTTTGTTTTTGATTTGATTCAAAATACCAAATCATTTAATGAAATCCTGGAAACAATTATGGGTGCTTTCTGAATTATTTCAGTGACCCTTAACAATTTCCAACATTTATTTGAACATTTAAATTATTTATAGTATTTAAATGCCCAAAGTCAAATACAATATGATTTAATTCAAAAATCCAAAAATGACCTAAGAATATATTCATCATTTTTGGCAGAGGTTTCCACCTTAACCAGAAATCATGAACTTTTCTTAGGAACCTTTTGGGTTTATTGAAAAGATTTTAATTCACCCTAGTTGAGTTGATTTAATGCTAGGGTTTGAACATCCCCATTTCAATTTTAGGCAAAATTTAAACATGATGCAACACATGACTAGCTAGCTCAGAGCAAACCAGAAGCTAGGGATGTGACACTATACCTGTCGGTATTTGTGAGGATGTGCCTGTTGTGGTTGCAAACGTTACTATTTTAACGGACTTTGTAATTCTTGATATTCCCGAGGATGATAGTATGTCTATTATTCTTGGAAGACCTTTCCTTAATACTGCAGGGGCTGTTATTGATTGCAACAAAGGCAATGTCACTTTTCATGTTAATGGTAATGAGCATACGGTACACTTTCCGAGGAAACAACCTCAAGTTTATAGTATTAACTCTATTGGAAAAGTTCCATCGATTATATTTGGAGGTTTTGAATTCCCTCTCCCTACTGTCAAGAAAAAGTATGATATTCTTATTGTTGGGGATTTTCATATCCCCGTTGAGGTAACTTAGTGTTATTCGAAATTTCTCCGGTTCCGGGATTATTCGGAATGAGTTTGTTAACAAGACTTGATCAACCTTGTTAGCGGGTTCATTTTGATGATCACGAGATGGATGAAACTAGATGCACAACCTTCTGTACCCTCTTTATATTTTTTGTTATTTAGTAGAAATAAAGTAAAATAATATTTTTCTGTCTGTTTCCTGACTTATCCGTGCAATATAAAAATATCCCGAAAATAAAAGTCCTCAGAATGCCATGCCAATTTAATATGATTTTTTCGGGAATATTTGAGAATTTACTGTGCAAAAATTACCACGGGGGGAGCTGCCACCTAGTCACGAGGGTGGAGGGCGCGCCCCCTGCCTCGTGGGCCCACGGTGGCCCTCCTCCACTTATTCCTACACACATCTTCTTCCTCTGTCTCACACAAACACGAAAAACCAACTCAAGCACGAGTTCCAGCCCCCGTTGCTGTGATTTTCGATCTCCTTGCTCAAAGCACCTCTTGCAAAACTGCTTGGGGAGATTGTTCCTTAGTATGTGAATCCTCCGTTGGTCCAATTAGTTTTTGTTCTAGTGCTTTATTCATTGCAAATTTGTGCTGCATAGGTAACCATGTTCTTGAGCTTGCATGTCAAATTTATATGGTTCCAAGTAGTCCCAATGCTTTATATAGGCTCTAGACACTTGTGGGAGTTGTTACTATCAATTTTATTGAAGTTGGTTCACTTCTATTTGAAGTTACTAAAAATTTCAGAAATTTTTCAGAGGAAACAATATGCTTAGGAGGATGTTCCAAGGTGGTTCTTCAAGGAAGAAAGGCCCTAGGCTCGCAATACGTGATGCTGACGAGGAACCACCAAGAGACGCACTCATGAGGCCCTGTGAATGGCCTTCGGAAAATTTTATGAATCAAGTGGGAATTAAAGAATAATTCTACGCATATTTGTGTAACGCCGATCTTGAGGACTTTGAAGCTGATAAATGCCCACAGTATCATTACCTCACAAGTTCATTTGTGGGGAGGTTTGACTTTACAACTTCATGTAATTCTCCTTCAGTCATGTTTGACCTTTGTGACAAATCTTATACCATGGACTTAGAGGATTTCACTCTTGCATGCAAACTTCCATCTTGGGGTAGTATCAGGGATCCCCCTAAATCTGAATATAGAGACTTTCTTGCTAGAATAACTATGGGGGAATCTAGAGATATAGCGCAGGCCACTATAGGGAGCATTCACTTTCCTGCTATACATTATTTTGCTCTCTTCATTGGTAGATGTATAACTGCTAAGGATGAAGCATGTCACATGTGTGCCCCTGATCTCAGCATTCTTAGAAGTGCTGTGTTAGGAGACCAATCTTATCATATGGGCGCCATTGTAGCTCGTAGGTTGCATCAGAATAGGCATAGCGGAGATTTCTTTGGAGGAATTTATGCAACCCGCTTAGCTAATTTTCTTGATGTAGACATTCATGAGGGTGATATGGAGTTACCCGCTTCTTATTTAGATCTTGATCCTATGTTTTCCCACCAGTTCATTGAGAGGACTGGACCACCTTACCAGTACCGACTAATCTTTAACAAACGGCATGTGGTCAATGTTGCTCTTCCTGCTCCTACCTTCTTTGATTTTCAGGCGAGAGGAAGATATATTATTACCAGAGAGGAGGCAGATGAGTACGAAAGGGGAGTGGAGGCTGCTCGACTCCACGCTACAGCTCAGGCGGCAATAGCCGCTGCGTCACACTATGACCCCAGCTTCACCTACGGGTATCAGCCAGGCTATCCCTGGCAATAGACCAACTTAGGCCAAAAGCCTAAGCTTGGGGGAGTACGTATTTCCCACCGACATTACATTCATGTTCACACACACTCATTGCTAGATGTCGGTTCTCATACTCTTTCAGTGTAATATCCATACTAGTTTATTTTCTTTTTCCTGCTTTCTTCTTGTGTGTTTGATAAACCTTAAGAAAAACAAAAAATTAGTTAGTCTACTCTCTATGCTTGTAGTAGTAATAACTAAAAAGAAAACCCAAAAATATTTCCCGTTCTTCTTTTGCTTGTTGGGAGCTTTCCCGTGTAAATAGTTTTTATTTCTTTTCCTTTCTTTGGGGGCCGAAAAGACTATATTGCAAATGCTTAGTGGCTCTCATATGCATGATCGTGTATCTAACTTAGAGCCCGTATTACTTGTCTTCTCTCTTGAGTTGAATGCTTGCAGATTCCAGCTTAGTCCAATGCACGTGCACTCTTATTATTATACACACCGTTCGGTCGTGCAAGTGAAAGGCCATAATGATGATATATAATGTACTTATTGGGATGAGAAAAGTTGGTATGAACTCGACCTCTGTTGTTTTTGTAAATATGATGATTCATCGTTCCTTACTCAGCTATTATGAAGTAAACATATTTGCAATGACATTTAGAGATTATAGTTGCTTGTGTCATGCTTGATTAGCTATGAGTTATAATGGTTTACCTTGCATGCCAACATGCTATTGAGATGATTATGATGTGGTATGATAGGGTGGTATCCTCCTTTAAATGAATTGAGTGACTCGACTTGGCACATGTTCACGCATGTAGTTGAATCAAATCAACATAGCCTTCATGATATTTATGTTCATGGTGGATTATATCCTACTCATGCTTATATTCGGTGTAAATTAATTTTAATGCATGTTTACGACTGTTGTCGCTCTCTCAGTTGGTCGCTTCCCAGTCTTTTGCTAGCCTTCACCTGTACTAAACGGGAATCCTACTTGTGCATCCAAACTCCTTAAACCCCAAAGTTATTCCATATGAGTCCACCATACCTTCCTATATGAGAACCTAGAGTCAGAGTTAGCAAAATCATTTAAACCCGAATAGAAGAGAGTTCAGAGACCCAGAGTAAAGATCGAGGAGTAAAAGATCCTAATACCACCCAATGGCAACATGGGCCCATGGGACGCACAGCCATGTCAGTAAAAGTTTTGTAAAGTCTAGACTCGACTTCGGCCAAGGAGTTCGAAGGCGGATTCCTACAGGCAGTCGGCTCTGATACCAACTTGTGATGCCCCCGATTCAATCGTACACTAATCATGCACGCACATGTGTACGATCAAGATCAGGGACTCACGGGAAGATATCACAACACAACTCTAAAACATAAATAAGTCATACAAGCATCATAATACAAGCCAGGGGCCTCAAGGGCTCGAATACAAGTGCTCAATCATACATGAGTCAACGGAAGCAACAATATCTGAGTACAAACATAAGTTAAACAAGTTTGCCTTAAGAAGGCTAGCACAAACTGGGATACAGATCGAAAGAGGCGCAGGCCTCCTGCCTGGGATCCTCCTAAACTACTCCTGGTCGTCGTCAGCGGGCTGCACGTAGGGTTTGATCCCTAGTATCCATTATGTTCTGAGATTGATGTTGCTATGACTTTGCTATGCTTAATGCTTGTCACTAGGGCCCGAGTGCCATGATTTCAGATCTGAACCTATTATGTTTTCATGAATATATGTGTGTTCTTGATCCTATCTTGCAAGTCTATAGTCACCTACTATGTGTTATGATCCGGCAACCCCGAAGTGACAATAATCGGGACCACTCCCGGTGATGACCATAGTTTGAGGAGTTCATGTATTCACTATGTGCTAATGCTTTGTTCCAGTTCTCTATTAAAAGGAGGCCTTAATATCCCTTAGTTTCCAATAGGATCCCGCTGCCACGGGAGGGTAGGACAAAAGATGTCATGCAAGTTCTTTTCCATAAGCACGTATGACTATATACGGAATACATGCCTACATTACATTGATGAACTAGAGCTAGTTCTGTGTCACCCTATGTTATGACTGTTACATGATGAACCACATCCGGCATAATTATCCATCGCTAATCCGGTGCCTACGAGTTTTCCATATACTGGTTTACACTCATTTAGTTTTCCGTTGCTACTGTTACAATCACTACAAAATACCAAAAACATTACTTTTGATGTCTTTACTTTTGTTACCGTTACCACTACTATCATATTACTTTGCTACTAAACACTTTGCTGCAGATACTAAGTTTCAACGTGTGGTTGAATTGACAACTCAGCTGCTAATACTTGAGAATATTCTTTGGCTCCCCTTGTGTCGAATCAATAAATTTGGGTTGAATACTCTACCCTCGAAAACTGTTGCGATCCCCTATACTTGTGGGTTATCACACATCACAACATGCCCTGCAAAAACAAGTTAGACGTCCTCTACTTTGTTGTTGCAAGTTTTACGTGGCTGCTACCGGCTTCTAGCAAGAACCATTCTTACCTACGCAAAAACCTCAACGATGATTCATCAAGTTTGTTGTTTTAACCTTTTTCAAGGACCGGTCGTAGTCAAATTCGATTCAACTAAAGTCAGAGAAACTGACACCCACCAGCCACCTTTATGCAAAACTAGTTGCATGTCAGTCGGTGGAACCGGTCTCATGTGCGTGGACATGTAAGGTTGGTTCGGGCCGCTTCATCCCACAATACCGCTGAATCAAAATAAGACTTTGGTGGTAAGCAGTATGATTATCGCCCACAACTCTTTGTGTTTTACTCGTGTATATCATCTACGCACACGCAAGATCTATCCATGGAGATGCATAAAAACGAGAGGGGAGAGTGTGTCTACGTACCCTCGTAGACCGTAAGCAGAAGCGTTTAGTAATGTGGTTGATGTAGTCGGACTTCTTCGCGATCCAACCGATAAAGAACCGAAGGTACAACACCTCCGCGTTCAGCACACGTTCAGCTCGGTGACGTCCTCCGCCTTCTTGATCCAGCAACAGGGTGAGGTAGTGGATGAGTTCCGACAGAACAACAGCGTGGTGACGGTTATAGTGAAGATATATCCGCAGGGCTTTGCCTAAGCACTACAAAAATATGACCAGGGGTGTAAACGGTGAAGGGGGGCGCCGCACACGGCTAAGCAATTGTCATGGTTGTGCTAGGCGCCCCCTCCCACATATATATAGGTGGGGGAGGAGGGAGCAGCCAGGAGGCGCCCCCAAGTAGGCTGAATCCTACTTGGGATCCTTCCCAAGTGGCACCCCCTCTCCTTATTGGAGCGCAGGAGGAGGGAAGGAAGGAGGTGGCGCCCCCCCCCCTTCCTTTCTCTCATGAGGAGGGAAAGGCAGGAGGGGCCACCCCTCCCCTTTCCTTCCCCTAGGGTCGGCCAGCCTTGTAGAGGGGAGCACTAGCCCCCAAGTGGGCTGGTTTATCCCCCCCCACTTTGGCCCATAAGGCCCATACACTTGTCGGGCGTGTTCGGAACCCCTTCCGGTGACCCGATGACTACCCGGTGCACTCCGAAACTATTCCTGTGTGCGAATACCATCGTCCTATATATCAATTTTTACCTCTCGACCATTTAGAGACTCCTCGTCATGTCCGTGATCTCATCCGGGACTCCGAACAAAATTTGGTCACCAAATCATATAACTCATATAACACTATATCATCAACGAACATTAAGCGTGCGGACCCTACGGGTTCGAGAACTATGTAGACATGACCGATACACCTCTGCGGTCAATAACCAATAGCGGAACCTGGATGCCCATATTGGCTCCTACATATTTGTGATGCCCCCGATTCAATCGTACACTAATCATGCACACAAATGTGTACGATCAAGATCGGGGACTCACGGGAAGATATCACAACACAACTCTAAAACATAAATAAGTCATACAAGCATCATAATACAAGCCAGGGGCCTCAAGGGCTCGAATACAAGTGCTCGATCATAGACGAGTCAGCGGAAGCAACAATATCTGAGTACAGACATAAGTTAAACAAGTTTGCCTTAAGAAGGCTAGCACAAACTGGGATACAGATCGAAAGAGGCGCAGGCCTCCTGCCTGGGATCCTCCTAAACTACTCCTGGTCGTCATCAGCGGGCTGCACGTAGTAGTAGGCACCTCCAGAGTAGTAGTCGTCGTCGACGGTGGCATCTGGATCCTGGGCTCCAACGTCTTCTTGCGGCATCCGAGAAGAAGAGGAAAACGGGGGAAAGAGGGAGCAAAGCAACCGTGAGTACTCATCCAAAGTACTCGCAAGCAAGGAGCTACACTACATATGCATGGGTATATGTGTAAGGAGGCCATATCAGTGGACTGAACTGCAGAATGCCAGAATAAGAGGGGGATAGCTAGTCCTATCGAAGACTACGCTTCTAGCAGCCTCCGTCTTGCAGCATGTAGAAGAGAGTAGATTGAAGTCCTCCAAGTAGCATCTCCAAGTAGCATCTCCAGTAGCATCGCATAGCATAATCCTACCCGGCGATGCTCCCCTCGTCGCCCTGTGGAAAAGCGATCACCGGGTTGTCTGTGGAACTTGGAAGGGTGTGTTTTATTAAGTATCCGGTTCTAGTTGTCATAAGGTCAAGGTACAACTCCAAGTCGTCCTGTTACTGAAGATCACGGCTATGCGAATAGATTAACTTCCCTGCAGGGGTGCACCACATAACCCAACACGCTCGATCCCATTTGGCTGGACACACTTTCCTGGGTCATGCCCGGCCTCGGAAGATCAACACGTCGCAGCCCCACCTAGGCACAACAGAGAGGTTAGCACGCCGGTCTAAATCCTATGCGCGTAGGGGTCTGGGCCCATCGCCCATTGCACACCTGCACGTTGCGTACGCGGCCGGTGAGCAGACCTAGCAACCTCCATTACAAAGGAAGTTGCGTTAATGCAGTCCAACCCGGCGCGCGCCGCTCAGTCGCTGACGTCCCGAAGGCTTCGGCTGATACCACGACGCCGAGTGCCCATAACTGTTCCCGCGTAGTTGGTTAGTGCGTATAGGCCAGTAGCCAGACTCAGATAAAATACCAAGATCTCGTTAAGCATGTTAAGTATCCGCCAACGCCGAACAGGGCCAGGCCCACCTGTCTCCTAGGTGGTCTCAACCTGCCCTGTCGCTCCGCCACAGAGTAACAGTCGGGGGCCGTCGGGAACGAGGCGAGGCCGGCACGCACAGGACGCGGCCGGAGCGCGTCAATCGCGGGCAAGATCGGCATGGACCGCGGCGACTAAGGGAAGGAGAAGGCAGAGGGGGAGCTCACGGGGGGGTGTAGGGTTCTGGGCAGCGTGCTCGGGGAGGAGGTCGAAGATGACGGCAACGTGAGGACGAGGCGCAGCGGCGTGTGTCGACGGCGTCGGCGACGTTAGGGTCGGGGAGGAGTAGGGGAAGTCGAGGCGAAGGAGCTCTGGCGAGGCTCCTCCAGTGAACGGCGACGACGATGGCGGTGCGGCATCACGGCGAGACGGCATCGGGCGGCGGCGGTGAGCGGTTCCCCCTCGATCCCTATCCAATCGGGGGAGAGGGGGGATATTTCCGTGGGGGGGAAGTGGGGTGTCAGTTAGGGTTTTGGACGGTGCGTCGAGGCGAACGAGGCGAGGCCGTTACGCACAGGACACGGCCGGAGCGCGTCAATCGCGGGCAAGATCGGCATGGACCGCGGAGACTAAGGGAAGGAGAAGGCAGAGGGGGAGCTCACGGGAGGGTGTAGGGTTCTGGGCAGCGTGCTCGGAGAGGAGGTCGAAGACGACGGTGACGTGAGGACGAGGCGCAGCGGTGTGCGTCGATGGCGTCGGCGACGTTAGGGTCGGGGAGGAGTAGGGGAAGTCGAGGTGAAGGAGCTCCGGCGAGGCTCCTCCGGTGAACGGCGACGACGATGGCGGTGCGGCATCACGGCGAGACGGCATCGGGCAGCGGCGGTGAGCGGTTCCCCCTCAATCCCAATCCAATCGGGGGAGAGGGGGGATATTTCCGTGGGGGGGAAGTGGGGTGTCGGTTAGGGTTTCGGGTGGGGAGGTGGATAAGGAGTAGTGGGGGAGGCCGGCCGGGCCAGCCTGGCGGCCCGATGGCCTGCTGGGCCGAGGCCCAGCGAGGGGGGGGCTTTTATTTCCTTTTGTTGTTGTTTTTTTATTATTCTTTTCTGTTTTATTTTAGTTACACTTTATTTTTGGTTTAGTAAAATATGACAATAGCTCCAAAAATAGTGTGTCAAAGTAATCCACTGTTCTAAGAAGTTTTACCTCAGAATAAAAATAGTTTAGTATTTGGTAAAATATATTAGGAGTATAACTAATTATTTTGATGTTGTTTTAATCACTTTAGGGTATTTAATTATTATATAAAGATATTTTTACTCCACTAATAATATCCAAGATTTATTTGTCACCTTAAGAACATTTTAGTTTTGACTTTTGAAACTTTAATTGTTTGACTTGATTTTAAATTTGAATTTGAATCGTTTTTGAACCATTGCGAGATTAACAACAGTAACCGAGGTGACATGGCATCATTAGCGTGGAATTACTGTAGCCTAATTATCCGGGTGTCACAATTCTCCTCCACTACAAGAAATCTCGTCCCGAGATTTTAGAGGTAAAGAAGGGGGGGTCTAGTTACGAAATTCTAATGGATCTTCTCGGCCTTGGTTGCTCTTCTCGAAGAGGTCGATCCCTTACATTGACGTCTTCATTTTTCTGCTTCAGGTCATTAAGATGAAGTTGCATCCTTTCTTTGGAAACTCCATCGTACTTACGAAAGAATAAAGGGGGAGCATTCCGGGAGAACGGACCTCAACAAGGTTGACTATTTGGTAGATAACATCGGGGAGGGAGGCGGAAAGTAACTCTCGAATTGAAACCTCCGAAAATATCGAGAGCAAAGTAAGGAGGTATTATGGGAAGTTTCAACCGAGTAGGCAATCGTTCAATGCCTGAAACAAAGTGTGAAAGGGGTTCAAGCAACGGGAATAAGTATTGCGTATGATACCAGAATTGATGATCTCTCAGCAGGTGGCTCGTGAATTACATACGAAGCCAAGCGAGGGGAATAACCATTAGAAGCAAGGTTGTACAGGAGAGTCAGGTTTCGATCATGTGGAACTGTGGTTTATGGGCCCACCATGTGTTGTTGTTTTTTTAGGGAACAGTGACATCTTGCACGGTCATGATAGCAAGGCATGTCAAAGAGTACCATGTCAGTTATGTCGGCAACAACGTTGGTACCTAGGGCGAGGGACGAAGAGAACCATTTTCCTGCTCGCTGAACGAGGCGGACCAATAGGCAAAGTTCTCGTCCATCGGTGGTTACCGGAATGCTATCAACAAAAGCAACAGGGTCTTATTGACACGGTTGTACACCAAGGTGTTTTACATAAGCAGAAGAATACTACTGCTCATATAATATAGATTACAAGAAGGGTTAAGCAAACCAATGGAAAGGAAAGGTGATTACCAGGTTTAATCAGAACAATGGGGAGAAAAATGTGTATACACATACATTTCGGGGGTATATCCTTCCCAAGGACAAGCGGGGCATGATATCCATGACAAGATAGAAAGTAGAGAACCATTGAGGTAAAGGGAGAGGAATTTTGTGACGTTACCCATCCAACGGTGTTTGGATAATTGAGCAGGAAACATTTAGCATTGGGCTTAAAATGTTCTTGTTAATGAGCGGGGTATCATAGTCATGCTTCAAGGTAGCAATGATATGGTGTTTCAATCAAGGGTCTGACTTTGGATACACAAATGAACCATCAGGAGCAACTTATAAAATAAGTTTTACAGTTTCCTCCAGGAAGAATGGTTATCCTTGCAAAAGAAATTATAATGATAGGTCCTCCAGCTGGGGGGGTGCTAGGCATGACATCATATTACCGGGTCATATAAAGGCCAATGTTATAACTCTTGGAAATATGTTCCAACCATCGTATCTGACCGAGGTTCAGATGCTATTGGTGTCAGGAAACCTTCGTCTTAGGATGCCTGAGAAGAAAAGGTGCAACGCAATTGACGAGATAACATTATAAGATTCTCGGGCAATGAACTATGGAAGCGAGTTCGAAGACAAGGATTCATCATCATTAAACCAAGGAGAGGATGAGAGGGTGGCTGATGGAATCAGCGGCAATTTATCGAGATTAACAAAAGATGGATTTCCACAATTATGTGAACAAGGAGATAACATTTGTCAGATCAAATGGTATAATGATGTATGCTCGAGGAAAACATACACAATTAACAATGGTTGAAAGGTGCACCAGAAATATGGGCTGGGTTGCACGGCCAACATTGGAATGGTGATTCAATAATCAATAGTCTAAGAATGAACGGACGACCATTAACTTCAAAGCAAAAGGGTTGCTAGAAGGGCGGAATCTAAACAGCACCGCTCACTTGTTGGTACCCTGGTTGGAATCAACACAAGGACCCAAGAAAGAATGGTGATGGTGAGAAGTATCACCATACCAAGAACTCTTAAGAGGTGGTGAAATTCCCACGACATTCTTAACATAAAAGGTGGTAATATTCCAAGGTAAAGAAGAACAATGTTGGGTAGCAAGGAACTCAAGGTATAACACAAAACACGAACAAGTTTGTGTTGGAGGGAAGGTAATAAAGTGGTTGATGATAACACAAATCATCGAGGCAAGGAGGGTATTTCTCATCATGAATCCGATTGATATCCTGGAAGAGCTCATAAGGTTGATGATGATCACAACACATTTGTCGAGAGGTTACATGAAGATGTAATCTATCGACGATGATATCAAGTCAAACGAATGATGAAGCGAAAGGTTGTTGGAACCCCGGTTAGGACACAAACTCGAAATCAAGTTTGTTGTTCAAGGAGAAATGATATGACGACCAAAATCGACGCAAGCTTAGTTCATCGTTGAAAGTTGTGCTCCGGGAATAAGGACCAGGTAGCACAGTTAAAAAAATTAGTGTGATGATGATATAGCTGATCAGGCTAGGAATGACTTAAAGGATTATTAAACTCGTAAGCAATGAAAATTACTTAGAGTTATTGAATCGGAGTGCTGAATCGATTCACTTATCGGTTTTCTCGGTTAACAAACAACCCTGAAGCATGAAGTGACAAAGATAGGGTAAAGGTAGTACTCCATCAAAGGACAGGGTAATGTAGTGCAATGGCATGATATCCTCGAGATACCGGGGGTAATACTCGATGACAGACCAACGTAAAGGTTGGACTGGGGTACTGCTTTGCAGAGGACAAGTGCTTAAACTTGCGCGAGAAATGGGATCAAAGAAGAACATACGGTCGGAAGCACGATTGCAAAGGATCAATTCACCGATACCAAAGCATATTATATCAAGGAAATAGTTATTATTACAAGAAGCTTTCATGATAGGATCTACATCGTGTCCATGGGCATGAACACAAAGTTCAAGGTCGACTCCCACTTCTTCAATGTATAACCTCCCATTCACTTCTTGCTTTGATAAAGGCATTAGTGTTGAAAGTTTTACCTGGTGTAATACCAGATGAGTATGACACGTGAAAACTTTCGAGTTCACACATATTAAGGAAGGCATAGGTTCAACCCGTCAGGGTATCGTGGAAACATATACCACAAGCATCAATAGTAAATAACACAAGCTCGATAGTAGAGCATGGTTGACAAAAACAGAGGATACAATTTACCTAAGGCATTATGTATCAGGGAAAAAACTTACAACGTGATTGAATATGAAGGACGTTGTCGGATAAAATCCAACAAAGGAATTGATGGTACACAAAGGACCTGATGTGAGTATCGGTACTCAAGCAGAAGAGGAAAGAATTCAAATGCAACAGGTTATGGAATCATCTGAATAATTCGAAGATTAAATGCAAAGGAATTATGATTCCAAATCAAAGGATCAGAAGCAGATGCTCTGATCAAGGATGGATAAGTTGAATAGACTTAGGGGCACAATCGATGGTAATCTGATTGGCCGAGAACCAGCTCATGTTCGAAAGACGTCTGAGCCGGAAATATAATTTAAAAGGATCAATTGATGATTGCGTGCATTCGCACTCATGTTGAATCCATAGGATCAAATTCATAATGACAAGAGATGCCAATAAGATTACGAGACTTATGGGATTAACCATAATGCAAGTAAGCAAGAATATCAAGAGCAAGAGGATGCTCAGGATTTTTGGAAGATCGAATGGTATTTCAAAAACTTTTGTGAAACACATGAACAACTTGGAAAGAGTAGATACTCGATAAGTGCGAGGAATTATCCGTAAGGGTATTCATGAGGCAAGAACTGTAAAGCAGTAAGCTCAAAGGTTTCTTGGAACCACGGAGAGTGGTTCGGGGCATCTTGTATTAACAAGATCAACTTGGAATAAAATTAAGAACGAAGGGTGTAAGTATTTATCCATAGGGATAAATCAGTGGTAGGTAATTGTAAGAGCAACAAGCACAAAGTCTCGAGAACATCGGAGAGTATCTTCGAAATCCTTCGGTGCAGCAAGCGATCATCTGGAGTGAGGGACTCTCCGGGAGAAAGTATTTTACGAGAACCTAGAGTCAGAGTTGGCAAAATCATTTAAACCCGAATAGAAGAGAGTTCAAAGACCCAGAGTAAAGATCGAGGAGTAAAAGATCCTAATACCACCCAATGGCGACGTGGGCCCATGGGCTGCACAGCCATGTCAGTAAAAGTTTTGTAAAGTCTAGACTCGACTTTGGCCAAGGAGTTGGAAGGGGGATTCCTACAGGAAGTCGGCTCTGATACCAACTTGTGACGCCCCCGATTCAATCGTACACTAATCATGCACGCAAATGTGTACGATCAAGATCAGGGACTCACGGGAAGATATCACAACACAACTCTAAAACATAAATAAGTCATACAAGCATCATAATACAAGCCAGGGGCCTCAAGGGCTCGAATACAAGTGCTCAATCATAGACGAGTCAGCGGAAGCAACAATATCTGAGTACAAACATAAGTTAAACAAGTTTGCCTTAAGAAGGCTAGCACAAACTGGGATACAGATCGAAAGAGGCGCATGCCTCCTGCCTGGGATCCTCCTAAACTACTCCTGGTCGTCGTCAGCGGGCTGCACGTAGGGTTTGATCCCTAGTATCCATTATGTTCTTAGATTGATGTTGCTATGACTTTGCTATGCTTAATGCTTGTCACTAGGGCCCGAGTGCCATGATTTTAGATCTGAACCTATTATGTTTTCATGAATATATGTGTGTTCTTGATCCTATCTTGCAAGTCTATAGTCACCTACTATGTGTTATGATCCGGCAACCCCGAAGTGACAATAATCGGGACCACTCCTGGTGATGACCATAGTTTGAGGAGTTCATGTATTCACTATGTGCTAATGCTTTGTTCCGATTCTCTATTAAAAGGAGGCCTTAATATCCCTTAGTTTCCAATAGGACCCCGCTGCCACGGGAGGGTAGGCCAAAAGATGTCATGCAAGTTCTTTTCCATAAGCACGTATGATTATATACGGAATACATGCCTACATTACATTGATGAACTGGAGCTAGTTCTGTGTCACCCTATGTTATGACTGTTACATGATGAACCACATCCGGCATAATTATCCATCGCTAATCCGGTGCCTACGAGTTTTCCATATACTGGTTTACACTTATTTACTTTTCCGTTGCTACTGTTACAATCACTACAAAATACCAAAAACATTACTTTTGTTGTCTTTACTTTTGTTACCGTTACCACTACTATCATACTACTTTGCTACTAAACACTTTGCTGCAGATACTAAGTTTCCAGGTGTGGTTGAATTGACAACTCAGCTGCTAATACTTGAGGATATTCTTTGGCTCCCCTTGTGTCGAATCAATAAATTTGGGTTGAATACTCTACCCTCGAAAACTGTTGCGATCCCCTATACTTGCGGGTTATCACACATCACAACATGCCCTGCAAAAACAAGTTAGACATCCTCTACTTTGTTGTTGCAAGTTTTACGTGGCTGCTACCGGCTTCTAGCAAGAACCATTCTTACCTACGCAAAAACATCAACGATGATTCATCAAGTTTGTTGTTTTAACCTTTTTCAAGGACCGGTCGTAGTCAAATTCGATTCAACTAAAGTAAGAGAAACTGACACCCACCAGCCACCTTTATGCAAAACTAGTTGCATGTCAGTCGGTGGAACCGGTCTCAGGTGAGTGGACATGTAAGGTTGGTTCGGGCCGCTTCATCCCACAATACCGCTGAATCAAAATAAGACTTTGGTGGTAAGCAGTATGATTATCGCCCACAACTCTTTGTGTTTTACTCGTGTATATCATCTACGCACACGCAAGATCTATCCATGGAGATGCATAAAAACGAGAGGGGAGAGTGTGTCTACGTACCCTCGTAGACCGTAAGCAGAAGCGTTTAGTAATGCGGTTGATGTAGTCGGACTTCTTCGCGATCCAACCTATAAAGTACTGAAGGTACAACACCTCCGCGTTCAGCACACGTTCAGCTCGGTGACGTCCTCCGCCTTCTTGATCCAGCAACAGGGCGAGGTAGTGGATGAGTTCCAACAGCACAACAGCATGGTGACGGTTATGGTGAAGATATATCCGCAGGGCTTTGCCTAAGGACTACAAAAATATGACCAGGGGTGTAAACGGTGAAGGGGGGCGCCGCACATGGCTAAGCAATTGTCATGGTTGTGCTAGGCGCCCCCCTCCCACATATATATAGGTGGGGGAGGAGGGAGCAGCCAGGAGGCGCCCCCAAGTAGGCCAATCCTACTTGGGATCCTTCCCAAGTGGCACCCCCTCTCCTTATTGGAGCGCAGGAGGAGGGAAGGAAGGAGGTGGCGCCCCCCCCCCCCCCCCCTTCCTTTCTCTCCTGAGGAGGGAAAGGCAGGAGGGGCCACCCCTCCCCTTTCCTTCCCCTAGGGTCGGCCGCCTTGTAGAGGGGAGCACTAGCCCCCAAGTGGGCTGGTCTATCCCCCCCCCTTTGGCCCATAAGGCCCATACACTTGTCGGGCGTGTTCGGAACCCCTTCCGGTGACCCGATGACTACCCGGTGCACTCCGAAACTATTCCTATGTGCGAATACCATCGTCCTATATATCAATTTTTACCTCTCGACCATTTAGAGACTCCTCGTCATGTCCGTGATCTCATCCGGGACTCCGCACAACATTTGGTCACCAAATCATATAACTCATATAACACTATATCATCAACGAACATTAAGCGTGCGGACCCTACGGGTTCGAGAACTATGTAGACATGACTGATACACCTCTCCGGTCAATAACCAATAGCGGAACCTGGATGCCCATATTGGCTCCTACATATTTGTGACACCCCCGATTCAATCGTACACTAATCATGCACGCAAATGTGTACGATCAAGATCAGGGACTCACGGGAAGATATCACAACACAACTCTAAAACATAAATAAGTCATACAAGCATCATAATACAAGCCAGGGGCCTCAAGGGCTCGAATACAAGTGCTCGATCATAGACGAGTCAGCAAAAGTGACAATATCTGAGTACAGACATAAGTTAAACAAGTTTGCCTTAAGAAGGCTAGCACAAACTGGGATACAGATCGAAAGAGGCGCAGGCCTCCTGCCTGGGATCCTCCTAAACTACTCCTGGTCGTCGTCAGCGGGCTGCACATAGTAGTAGGCACCTCCAGAGTAGTAGTCGTCGTCGATGATGGCGTCTGGATCCTGGGCTCCAACGTTTGGTTGCGGCATCCGAGAAGAAGAAGAAAACGGGGGAAAAGAGGGAGCAAAGCAACCGTGAGTACTCATCCAAAGTACTCGCAAGCAAGGAGCTACACTACATATGCATGGGTATATGTGTAAGGAGGACATATCAGTGGACTAAACTGCAGAATGCCAGAATAAGAGGGGGATAGCTAGTCCTATCGAAGACTACGCTTCTGGCAGCCTCCGTCTTGCAGCATGTAGAAGAGAGTAGATTGAAGTCCTCAAAGTAGCATCTCCAAGTAGCATCTCCAAGTAGCATCTCCAGTAGCATCGCATAGCATAATCCTACCCGGTGATCCTCCCCTCGTTGCCCTGTGGAAAAGCGATCACCGGGTTGTCTGTGGAACTTGGAAGGGTGTGTTTTATTAAGTATCCGGTTCTAGTTGTCATAAGGTCAAGGTACAACTCCAAGTCGTCATGTTACCGAAGATCACGGCTATTCGAATAGATTAACTTCCCTGTAGGGGTGCACCACATAACCCAACACGCTCGATCCTATTTGGCCGGACACACTTCCCTGGGTCATGCCCGGCCTCGGAAGATCAACACGTCGCAGCCCCACCTAGGCACAACAGAGAGGTCAGCACGCCGGTCTAAATCCTATGCGCGCAGGGGTCTGGGCCCATCGCCCATTGCACACCTGCACATTGCGTACGCGGCCGGTGAGCAGACCTAGCAACCTCCATTACAAAGGAAGTTGTGTTAACACAGTCCAACCCGGCGCGCGCCGCTCAGTCGCTGACATCACGAAGGCTTCGGCTGATACCACGACGCTGAGTGCCCATAATTGTTCCCGTGTAGTTGGTTAGTGCGTATAGGCCAGTAGCCAGACTCAGATCAAATACCAAGATCTCGTTAAGCGTGTTAAGTATCCGTGAACGCCGAACAGGGCCAGGCCCACCTGTCTCCTAGGTGGTCTCAACCTGCCCTGTCGCTCCGCCACAGAGTACAGTCGGGGGCCGTCGGGAACCCAGGCCCACCTCTACCGGGATGGAGCCACCTGTCCTTTCAGCCCCCTCATTAGAATCACTTGCGGGTACTCATCGAGCTGACCCGACTTTAGTCACCATCTGTATAGTATGTATGTATGTATAGTATATACCTGTTATCACCTCCCGAGTGATCACGGCCCAATAGTATAGCAAGGCAGACTGACAAGAATGTAGGGCCAATGATGATAAACGAGCATCCTATACTAAGCATTTAGGATTGCGGGTAGGGTATCAATGACTGTAGCAACAATGACAGGCTATGCATCAGAATAGGATTAACGGAAAGCAGTAACATGCTACACTACTCTAATGCAAGCAGTATAGAGGAGAATAGGCGATATCTGGTGATCAAGGGGGGGGGCTTGCCTGGTTGCTCTGGCAAGAGAGAGGGGTCGTCAACACCGTAGTCGTACTGAGTAGCAGCGGCATCGGTCTCGGTGTCTAGTGGAAGAAGAGGGGGAAGAAACAATGAATACAATGCAAACATGTGCATGATTATGCATGACAAAGCAAAGTGTGATGCTGGGCGTGCCTTAACGCGGTATGAGGTGATGCCAGTGAAGGGGGGAAACATCCGGGAAGTATCCCCGGTGTTTCGTGCTTCCGGGCAGAGGAGCCGGAGGGGGAAAGCTATGAGTTCAATAGGTTAGGGATGTGTGGCGGATGAACGGGCTGCGTTTCTGGATTCGTCTCGTCGTTCTGAGCAACTTTCATGTTGAAAATAATTTAATCTGAGTTACGGATTAAAAGATATGATTTTCTAACGATTTTATTAGTTTTTGGAATTTAATTAATTATTTAATTTAATTCGAAATTGGATTTATGACATCAGCATGATGTCATGCTGACGTCAGCAGTCAACAGGGGTTGACTGGTCAACCTGATCAGTGGGTCCCACTGGTCAGTGACACATTTTTATTAAACATTTTAATTAACCTAATTAGTATTAATTACGGGTGGGGCCCACGGTCATTGACTACTTAATTAACTAATTAACAGATCAAGTTAATTAGGTATCTAATGTGTAATTAGTTTAATTAGTTGTTTAATTTAATTAATCAAAATTAATTAATTAATTAGTTATTTTTATTTTTATTATTAATTACATTCTGGGGCGGGCCCCACATGTCATAGGGCCAGGGGGAACTGGCCCAGTGGTCAGTGGCCCTGGCCACAGCGGGCACGGGCGCACGGGCGAGCGGGCACTATGGCGCTAGCGGCGCCCGACCAGGCAAGGGCCGAGCGACGCAGATGCAGCAGGGGCCGCGGCGTACGGTGATGGGGTTCGGCACGAGGGCCAGGGTGGCGGCTGGACGGCGCGTGGGCGCGAGCGCCCGGACTGGGCGCGGCTGGTCAATGCCACGGCGAGGGGAGGACGCCGGCGCGGCGCTGGCCGGTGCCAATGTGACAGTGACGAGGCCACGGCAGGGCGAGGCTGTGTTGATGCGGGTGGTGCCGGGGCGCCGGGACGGTGCGTCGAGGCAAACGAGGCGAGGCCGGCACGCACAGGACGCGGCCGGAGCGCGTCAATCGCGGGCAAGATCGGCATGGACCGCGGCGACTAAGGGAAGGAGAAGGCAGAGGGGGAGCTCACGGGGGGGTGTAGGGTTCTGGGCAGCGTGCTCGGGGAGGAGGTCGAAGACGACGGCGACGTGAGGACGAGGCGCAGCGGCGTGCGTCGACGGCGTCGGTGACGTTAGGGTCAGGGAGGAGTAGGGGAAGTCGAGGCGAAGGAGCTCCGGCGAGGCTCCTCCGGTGAACGGCGACGACGATGGCGGTGCGGCATCACGGCGAGACGGCATCGGGCGGCGGCGGTGAGCGGTTTGTTGGGGAATGTAGTAATTTCAAAAAAATTCCTACGCACACGGAAGATCATGGTGATGGCATAGCAACGAGAGGGGAGAGTGTTGTCCACGTACCCTCGTAGACCGTAAGCGGAAGCGTTATGATAACGCGGTTGATGTAGTCGTACGTCTTCACGATCCGACCGATCCAAGCACCGTACGTACGGCACCTCCGAGTTCAGCACACGTTCAGCTCGATGACGATCCCCGGACTCCGATCCAGCAAAGTGTCGGGGATGAGTTCCGTCAGCACGACGGCGTGGTGACGATGATGATGTTCTACCGGCGCAGGGCTTCGCCTAAACTCCGCGACGATATGACCGAGGTGGAATATGGTGGAGGGGGGCACCGCACACGGCTAAGGAACGATCCGTAGATCAACTTGTGTGTCATGGGGAGCCCCCCTGCCCCCGTATATAAAGGAGCAAGGGGGGAGGAGGCCGGCCCTAGGAGGGGGCGCGCCAAGTGTGGAGTCCTACTAGGACTCCCTAGTCCTAGTAGGATTCCACCTCCCTTGTTGGAGTAGGAGAAGGGGAAAGAGGGGGAGAGGAAGAAGGAAAGGGGGGCTGCGCCCCTTGTCCAATTCGGACCAGAGGGGGGGCGCGGCCTCCTTCCTTTTGGCCTCTCTCCTCTATTCCCGTATGGCCCAATAAGGCCCATATACTCCCCGGCGAATTCCCGTAACTCTCCGGTACTCCGAAAAATACCCGAATCACTCGGAACCTTTCCGAACTCCGAATATAGTCGTCCAATATATCGATCTTTACGTCTCGACCATTTCGAGACTCCTCGTCATGTCCCCGATCTCATCCGGGACTCCGAACTCCTTCGGTACATCAAAACTCATAAACTCATAATATAACTGTCATCGAAACCTTAAGCGTGCGGACCCTACGGGTTCGAGAACTATGTAGACATGACCTAGAACTATTCTTGGTCAATAACCAATAGCGGAACCTGGATGCCCATATTGGCTCCTACATATTCTACGAAGATCTTTATCGGTCAAACCGCATAACAACATACGTTGTTCCCTTTGTCATCGGTATGTTACTTGCCCGAGATTTGATCGTCGGTATCCAATACCTAGTTCAATCTCGTTACCGGCAAGTCTCTTTACTCGTTACGTAATGCATCATCCCGTAACCAACTCATTGGTCACATTGCTTGCAAGGCTTATAGTGATGTGCATTACCGAGAGGGCCCAGAGATACCTCTCCGACAATCGGAGTGACAAAACCTAATCTCGAAATACGCCAACTCAACATGTACCTTCGGAGACACCTGTAGTACTCCTTTATAATCACCCAGTTACGTTGTGACGTTTGGTAGTACCCAAAGTGTTCCTCCGGTAAACGGGAGTTGCATAATCTCATAGTTACAGGAACATGTATAAGTCATGAAGAAAGCAATAGCAACATACTAAACGATCAAGTGCTAGGCTAACGGAATGGGTCATGTCAATCACATCATTCTCCTAATGATGTGATCCCATTAATCAAATGACAACACATGTCTATGGTTAGGAAACATAACCATCTTTGATTAATGAGCTAGTCAAGTAGAGGCATACTAGTGACTATATGTTTGTCTATGTATTCACACATGTATCATGTTTCCGGTTAATACAATTCTAGCATGAATAATAAACATTTATCATGAAATAAGGAAATAAATAATAACTTTATTATTGCCTCTAGGGCATATTTCCTTCAGTCTCCCACTTGCACTAGAGTCAATAATCTAGTTCACATCGCTATGTGATTTAACACCAATATTCACATCTGCATGTGATTAATACCCATAGTTCACATCATCATGTGATCAACACCCAAAGGGTTTACTAGAGTCAATAATCTAGTTCACATCGCTATGTGATTAACACCCAAAAGAGTACTAAGGTATGATCATGTTTTGCTCGTGAGAGAAGCTTAGTCAACGGGTCTGTCATATTCAGAGCCGTATGTATTTCGCAAATATTCTATGTCCACAATGCTCTGCACGGAGCTACTCTAGCTAATTGCTCCCACTTTCAATATGTATCCAGATTGAGACTTAGAGTCATCTGGATTGGTGTAAAAGCTTGCATCGTTGTAACTTTAACGACGGGCTCTTTTATCACCTCCATAATCGAGAAACATCTCCTTAGTCCTCACTAAGGATATTCTTGACCCATGTCCAGTGATCTACTTATTAGATCAAAATTGTATTCCTTTGCCAAACACAGAGCAAGGTATACAATAGGTCTGGTTCACAGCATAGCATACTTTATAGAACCTATGACTGAGGCATAGGGAATGACTTTTCATTCTCTTTCTATTTTCTGCAATGGTCGGGTCTTGAGTCTTACTCAACTTCACACCTTGTAACACAGGCAAGAACTCCTTCTTTGACTGTTCCATTTTGAACTATTTCAAAAATTTATCAAGGTATGTACTCATTGAAAAATCTTATCAAGCGTCTTGATCTATCTATATAGATCTTGATGCTCAATGTGTAAGCAGCTTCACCGAGGTCTTGCTTTGAAAAACTCTTATTCAAGTATCCTTTCATGCTATCCAGAATTTCCATATCATTTCCAATTAACAATATGTCATCCACATATAATATTAGAAATGCTACAGAGCTCCCACTCACTTTCTTGTAAATACAGGCTTCTTCAAAAGTCTGTATAAAACCATATGCTTTGATCAACTCATCAAAGCATATATTCCAACTCCGAGATGCTTGCACCAGTCCATAGATGGATCGCTGGAGCTTGCACAATTTGTTAGCACCTTTAGGATTGACAAAACCTTCTGGTTGCATCATATACAACTCTTCTTTAAGAAAACCATTAAGGAATGCAGTTTTGTTTATCCATTTGCCAGATTTCATAAAATGCGGCAATTGCTAACATGATTCAGACAGACTTAAGCATAGATACGAGTGAAAAACTCTCATCGTAGTCAACACCTTGAACTTGTCGAAAACCTTTTGCGACAATTCTAGCTTTGTAGATAGTAACACTATCAGCGTCCGTCTTCCTCTTGAAGATCCATTTAATCTCAATGTCTCGCCGATCATTGGGCAAGTCAATCAAAGTCCATACTTTGTTTTCATACATGGATCTTATCTCAGATCTCATGGCCTCAAGCCATTTTGCGGAATCTGGGCTCACCATCGCTTCTTCATAGTTCGTAGGTTCGTCATGGTCTAGTAACATAACTTCCAGAACAGGATTACCGTACCACTCTGGTGCGGATCTTACTCTGTAAGACCTACGAGGTTCTGTAGTAACTTAATCTGAAGTTTCATGATCATCATCATTAACTTCCTCACTAATTGGTGTAGTAGTCACAGGAACAGATTTCTGTGATGAACTACTTTCAAATGAGGGAGCAGGTACAGTTACCTCATCAAGTTCTACTTTCCTCCCACTCACTTCTTTCGAGAGAAACTCCTTCTCTAGAAAGGATCCATTCTTAGCAACGAATGTTTTGCCTTTGGATTTGTGATAGAAGGAGTACCCAACAGTTTCCTTTGGGTATTCTATGAAGACGCACTTCTCCGATTTGGGTTCGAGCTTATCAGGTTGAAAACCTTTTTCATATAAGCATCGCAACTCCAAACTTTAAGAAACGACAGCTTAGGTTTACTTCTAAACCATAGTTCATACGATGTCGTCTCAACGGATTTAGATGGTGCCCTTTTAACGTGAATGCAGCTGTCTCTAATGCATAACCCCAAAACGATAATGGTAAATCAGTAAGAGACATCATAGATCGCACCATATCCAATAAAGTGCGGTTACGACGTTCGGACACACCATAACGTTGTGGTGTTCCAGGTGGCGTGAGCTGTGAAACTATTCCACATTGTTTTAATTGAAGACCAAACTCGTAACTCAAATATTCGTCTCCGCGATCAGATCGCAGAAACTTTATTTTCTTGTTACGATGATTTTTCCACTTCACTCTGAAATTCTTTGAACCTTTCAACTATTTCAGACTTATGTTTCATCAAGTAGATATACCCATATCTGCTCAAATCATCTTGTGAAGGTCAGAAAATAACGATACTTGCCACGAGCATCAACACTCATTGGATCGCATACATCGGTATGTATTATTTCCAATAAGTCAGTAGCTTGTTCCATTGTTCCGGAGAACGGAGTTTTAGTCATCTTGCCCAAAAGGCACGGTTCGCAAGCATCAAATGATTCATAACCAAGTGATTCCGAAAATCCATCTTTATGGAGTTTCTTCATGCGCTTTACACCGATATGACCCAAACGGCAGTGCCACAAATAAGTTGCACTATCATTATCAACTTTGCATCTTTTGGCATCAATATTATGAATATGTGTATCACTACGATCGAGATCCAACAAACTATTTTCATTGGGTGTATGACCATCAAAGGTTTTATTCATTTAAACAGAACAACAATTATTCTCTGATTTTAAATGAATAACCGTATTGCAATAAACATGATCAAATCATATTCATGCTCAACGCAAACACCAAATAACATTTATTTAGGTTCAACACTAATCTCGAAAGTATAGGGAGTGTGCGATGATGATCATATCAATCTTGGAACCACTTCCAACACACATCGTCACTTCACCCTCAACTAGTTTCTGTTTATTCTGTAACTCCTGTTTCGAGTTACTAATCTTAGTAACCGAACAAGTATCAAATACTCAGGGGCTACTATAAACACTAGTAAGGCACACATCAATAACCTGTATATCAAATATACCCTTGTTCACTTTGCCATCCTTCTTATCCACCAAATATTCAGGGCATTTCCGCTTCCAGTGACCATTTCCTTTGCAGTGTAAGCACTCAGTTTCAGGCTTTGGTCCAGCTTTGGTCTTCTTCACGGGAGTGACAACTTGCTTGCCATTCTGCTTGAAGTTCCCTTTCTTTCCCTTTGCCCTTTTCTTGAAACTAGTGGTCTTGTCAATCATCAACACTTGATGCTCTTTCTTGATTTCTACCTTCGTCGATTTCAGCATCACGAAGAGCTCGGGAATCGTTTTCGTCATCCCTTGCATACTATAGTTCATCACAAAGTTCTACTAACTTGGTGATGGTGACTAGAGAATTCTGTCAATCACTATCTTATCTGGAAGATTAACTCCCACTCGATTCAAGCGATTGTAGTACCAGACAATCTGAGCACATGCTCACTAGTTGAGCGATTCTCCTCCATCTTTTAGCCACAGAACTTGTTGGAGACTTCATATCTCTCAACTCGGGTATTTGCTTGAAATATTAACTTCAAGTCCTGGAACATCTCATATGGTCCATGACGTTCAAAACATCTTTGAAGTCCCGATTCTAAGCCGTTAAGCATGGTGCACTAAACTATCAAGTAGTCATCATATTGAGCTAGCCAAACGTTCATAACGTCTGCATCTGCTCCTGCAATAGGTTTGTCACCTAGCGGTGCATTAAGGACATAATTCTTCTGTGCAGCAATGAGGATAAACCTCAGATCACGGATCCAATCCGCATCATTGCTACTAACATCTTTCAACACAATTTTCTCTAGGAACATATCAAAATAAACATATGAAAGCAACAATGCAAGCTATTGATCTACAACATAATTTGCAAAATACTACCAGGACTAAGTTCATGATAAATTTAAGTTCAATTAATCATATTACTTAAGAACTCCCACTTAGATAGACATCCCTCTAATCCTCTAAGTGATTACGTGATCCATATCAACTACACCATGTCCGATCGTCACGTGAGATGGAGTAGTTTCAACGGTGAACATCAATATGTTGATCATATCTACTATATGATTCACGCTCGACCTTTCGGTCTCCATGTTCCGAGGCCATATCTATATATGCTAGGCTCGTCAAGTTTAACCCGAGTATTCCGCGTGTGCAACTGTTTTGCACCCGTTGTATTTGAACGTAGAGCCTATCACACCCGATCATCACGTGGTGTCTCAGCACGAAGAACTTTCGCAACGGTGCATACTCAGGGAGAACACTTCTTGATAATTAGTGAGAGATCATCTTAAAATGCTACCGTCAATCAAAGCAAGATAAGATGCATAAAGGATAAACATCACATGCAATCAATATAAGTGATATGATATGGCCATCATCATCTTGTGCTTGTGATCTCCATCTTCGAAGCACCGTCGTGATCACCATCGTCACCGGCGCGACACCTTGATCTCCATTGTAGCATCGTTGTCGTTACGCCATCTATTGCTTCTACGACTATCGCTACCGCTTAGTGATAAAGTAAAGCAATTACAGGGCGTTTGCATTTCATACAATAAAGCGACAACCATATGGCTCCTGCCAGTTGCCGATAACTTCGGTTACAAAACATGATCATCTCATACAATAAAATATAGCATCACGTCTTGACCATATCACATCACAACATGCCCTGCAAAAACAAGTTAGACGTCCTCTACTTTGTTGTTGCAAATTTTACGTGGCTGCTACGGGCTTAGCAAGAACCGTTCTTACCTACGCATCAAAACCACAACGATAGTTCGTCAAGTTAGTGCTGTTTTAACCTTCGCAAGGACCGGGCGTAGCCACACTCGATTCAGATAAAGTGAGAGAGACAGACACCCGCCAGCCACCTTTAAGCACAAGTGCTCGTAACGGTGAAACCAGTCTCGCGTAAGCGTACGCGTAATGTCGGTCCGGGCCGCTTCATCTCACAATACCGCCGAACCAAAGTATGACATGCTGGTAAGCAGTATGACTTGTATCGCCCACAACTCACTTGTGTTCTACTCGTGCATATAACATCAACGCATAAAACCTAGGCTCGGATGCCACTGTTGGGGAACGTAGTAATTTCAAAAAAAATTCCTACGCACACGGAAGATCATGGTGATGGCATAGCAACGAGAGGGGAGAGTGTTGTCCATGTACCCTCGTAGACCGTAAGCGGAAGCGTTATGACAACGTGGTTGATGTAGTCGTACGTCTTCACGATCCGACCGATCCAAGCACCGAACGTACGGCACCTCCGAGTTCAGCACACGTTCAGCTCGATGACGATCCCCGGACTCCGATCCAGCAAAGTGTCGGGGATGAGTTCCGTCAGCACGACGGCGTGGTGACGATGATGATGTTCTACCGGCGCAGGGCTTCGCCTAAACTCCGCGACGATATGACCGAGGTGGAATATGGTGGAGGGGGGCACCACACACGGCTAAGGAACGATCCGTAGATCAACTTGTGTGTCATGGGGTGCCCCCCTGCCCCCGTATATAAAGGAGCAAGGGGGGAGGAGGCCGGCCCTAGGAGGGGGCGCGCCAAGTGTGGAGTCCTACTAGGACTCCCTAGTCCTAGTAGGATTCCACCTCCCTTGTTGGAGTAGGAGAAGGGGAAAGAGGGGGAGAGGAAGAAGGAAAGGGGGGCTGCGCCCCTTGTCACTTTCGGACCAGAGGGGGGGCGCAGGCCACCTTCCTTTTGGCCTCTCTCCTCTATTCCCGTATGGCCCAATAAGGCCCATATACTCCCCGGCGAATTCCCGTAACTCTCCGGTACTCCGAAAATACCCGAATCACTCGGAACCTTTCCGAACTCCGAATATAGTCGTCCAATATATCGATCTTTACGTCTCGACCATTTCGAGACTCCTCGTCATGTCCCCGATCTCATCCGGGACTCCGAACTCCTTCGGTACATCAAAACTCATAAACTCATAATATAACTGTCATCGAAACCTTAAGCGTGCGGACCCTACGGGTTCGAGAACTATGTAGACATGACCTAGAACTATTCTTGGTCAATAACCAATAGCGGAACCTGGATGCCCATATTGGCTCCTACATATTCTACGAAGATCTTTATCGGTCAAACCGCATAACAACATACGTTGTTCCCTTTGTCATCGGTATGTTACTTGCCCGAGATTTGATCGTCGGTATCCAATACCTAGTTCAATCTCGTTACCGGCAAGTCTCTTTACTCGTTACGTAATGCATCATCCCGTAACCAACTCATTGGTCACATTGCTTGCAAGGCTTATAGTGATGTGCATTACCGAGAGGGCCCAGAGATACCTCTCCGACAATCGGAGTGACAAAACCTAATCTCGAAATACGCCAACTCAACATGTACCTTCGAGACACCTGTAGTACTCCTTTATAATCACCCAGTTACGTTGTGACGTTTGGTAGTACCCAAAGTGTTCCTCCGGTAAACGGGAGTTGCATAATTCTCATAGTTACAGGAACATGTATAAGTCATGAAGAAAGCAATAGCAATATACTAAACGATCAAGTGCTAGGCTAACGGAATGGGTCATGTCAATCACATCATTCTCCTAATGATGTGATCCCATTAATCAAATGACAACACATGTCTATGGTTAGGAAACATAACCATCTTTGATTAGTGAGCTAGTCAAGTAGAAGCATACTAGTGACTACATGTTTGTCTATGTATTCACACATGCATCGTGTTTCCAGTTAATACAATTCTAGCATGAATAATAAACATTTATCATGAAATAAGGAAATAAATAATAACTTTATTATTGCCTCTAGGGCATATTTCCTTCACGGTTCCCCCTCGATCCCGATCCAATCGGGGGAGAGGGGGGATATTTCCGTGGGGGGGAAGTGGGGTGTCGGTTAGGGTGGGGAGGTGGATAAGGAGTAGTGGGGGAGGCCGGCCGGGCCAGCCTGGCGGCCCGATGGCTTGCTGGGCCGAGGCCCAGCGAGGGGGGGGCTTTTATTTCCTTTTGTTGCTTTTTTTTATTATTCTTTTATGTTTTATTTTAGTTACACTTTATTTTTTGTTTAGTAAAATATGACAATAGCTCCAAAAATAGTGTGCCAAAGTAATCCACTGTTCTAAGAAGTTTTACCTCAGAATAAAAATAGTTTAGTATTTGGTAAAATATATTAGGAGTATAACTAATTGTTTTGATGTTGTTTTAATCACTTTAGGGTATTTAATTATTTTATAAAGATGTTGTTACTCCACCAATAATATCCAAGATTTATTTGTCACCTTAAGAACATTTTAGTTTTGACTTTTGAAACTTTAATTGTTTGACTTGATTTTAAATTTGAATTTGAATCATTTTTGAACCATCGCGAGATTAACAAAAGTAACCGAGGTGACGTGGCATCATTAGCATGGAATTACTGTAGCCTAATTATCCGGGCGTCACAATATTCTATGAAGATCTTTATCGGTCGAACCGTTATGACAACATACTTAATTCCCTTCGTCTGTCGATATATTACTTGCCCGAGATTCGATCGTCGGTATCTTCATACCTAGTTCAATCTTGTTACCGGCAAGTCTCTTTACTCGTTCTGTAATACATCATCTCAAAACTAACTCTTTAGTGATTTGCTTGCAAGCTTATGATGTGTATCACCGAGAGGGCCCAGAGATACCTCTCTGATACTCGGAGTGACAAATCCTAATCTCGATCTATGCCAACTCAACAAACACCTTCGGAGATACCTGTAGAGCACATTTATGATCACCCAGTTATGTTGTGATGTTTGATAGTACATAAGGCATTCCTACGCTATCCAGGAGTTGCATAATCTCACCGTCGAAGGAATATGTATTTGACATGAAGAAAGCAATAGCAATAAACTGAACGAATAAGTTAATGGATGCATGGGTCTTGTCCATCACATCATTCTCCTAATGATGTGATCCTTTTACCAAATGACAACACATGTCCATGCTTAGGAAACCTTAACATTTTTTATCAACGAGCTAGTCTAGTAGAGGCTTACTAGGGACACGGTATTTGTTTATGTATACACACATGTATTTAAGTTTCCGATCAATACAATTCTAGCATGAATAATAAAACTTTATCATGATTAAGAAAATATAATGATGACCATTTTATTATTGCCTCTAGGTCATATTTCCATCAAAAAACGTGAGCAGTTCAGTTTGATTTGGACTATAGCACTGAAAGTTTGGATTGATTTGGTTTGATTGCTGCACTTGTACATGTATGGCTTGGTCTGGATTTGGTTTGGACGACAAACTTTTCCCAGGTTTACTCGCGCGGTGGACGCGGTCATCTAGGGTTCGTTTGCCTCGCGATTATAAACCTCCTCCCCACCCCGCTCCCGCTCCCCCTTGCCCGCCTCGAAACAACCAGCTTCGGTCACCACTGCATTGACGTATCCCTCTGCGCATGTCATCGAGGGCCACATGGATCATGAGGCAGATCTCTGTTCAGGAGATTGTTCATCCACGATCTGAGAGATTTCAAGTACGATCTACACCGGATTTTTTTTCCACTGCAACTCGGAGTTAGTAACGATCTGATCCAAACCACATCTTCATAGTGTTTTTGGTTGATCGTAGTGTGAATTTTTTTTCTACTACGTTTCCCAACAGGGTCGTCTTAAGTAACACCCCTAGTGGACCAACCCAGTAACAGGTTTGTTCATTTATTCACTTAGCCTTTTTTGCCTTTTTTATATCTACCCAAATATTTTAAATACGTATATCCAAAAAAATCACCTATGTTTTGCATAATTTTCATCATACATTTGAAAAATGTTCATGAACTGTAAAAAAAATCACGTAACTTAAAAAAATGTCTGTACCATTAGAAAAATATATGTGACGTTTAGCCATGTCAAAAAGTATGTTAAATTGTGTGTGCATTTTTTAAAAGAATGCTCCTTATCATTCCAACAAATGATCATGATATTTAAGAAAGATTTTTCACGCATTTCAAAAAAATGTGTGTGACATTTCAATGATTTGCATCATTCAGAAATGGTTAACATGTATTTGAAACATATTTAACATTTTTTTGAATATGCAAATGGGTATTTCAGAAAAAAAATATTTATACAATGTAAAAAATGTTCACTTAATTTAAAAAATGTTTCATGCCATTAAAAAATCCACAAGTATTTGAGAAATGCTTGAGATGCATTCAGAAAATTGTTCAAAACATGTATTTGAAAATGTTCCATGTGTATATGAAAAGTGTACTCCATGTTTTGAACCTACAAAAAAAGAAAGAAAAAGAAAGAAAAACACATAACAAAGAGAGAAGAAAAAATAGTTGAAAACCGAAGAAAACTAATGGAAACCAGACCAGTCCGGACAGAATACAACAAGAAAAAAACACCGTATGAACAATCTTTGCAAAGGTCACTCCAACCTCACCAGGTTCCGGCAAGTGTCGAACTTCATGTACGCCATCTGTCGCAACCTGTGAGTTTTTCCTTTTTCATAGATTTGTTTATTCAAAACATTTTATGTTTGAAACCATGCGTTCAAATCTTGAATTATTTTCACCGTTGGATTTCATTGCGTTGAAATCTTCAAAACTTGATTCTATGTTGATAGATTTTGATGAAAAAATTTCACAAAAAAACGAAACCGGGAGGATATTTTTCCCTTTCCGAGATGCACGGTCGTGCCCCTCACGGAAGCAAATCCGTGCCCCGTGCCTCTCGTATAAACAAATCCGTGTCTCCACGAGAAGTAAATCCCTACCTCTCGCAAAACGAAAAAAAGGAAACATGTTTTTTTCCTTTTCGAGAGGAACGATCGTGCCTCTCGCAGAAGCAAATTCGTACCTCTACGAGATGTAAATCCATGCCTCTCGTGGTAGGAAAAAATGTGTTTTCTCTTTTGTGAGAGGCACGGCCGTGCCTCTTGCGAAAACAAATCCGTGCCTCAACCAGTAGTAAATCCATGCCTCTCGCGAAAGAAAGAAAAAAATCATGTTTTTTCCTTCCCGAGAGGCACGGCTATGCCTCTCGCGAAAGCAAATCCATGCCTCTATGAGAAGTAAATTCGTGCCTCTTGTCGTAGAAAAAAATGTGTTTTTTCCTTTTGCGAGAGGCATGGCCGTGCCTCTTGCAAAAGAAATTCGTGGCTTCACGGAAAGTAAATATGTGCCTCTCGGAAGGGAAAAGAAACGTGTTTTTCACATCAATTTGTTTTGTCCAAAACATAAGAAAAGCCAAAAAACAAAAAATCATCTAAAAGTGGAAAACGCGTGCAGAAAAATAAAAATAAAAACAAATTTGGAGGGAGCCCCTAGGGCGCGACATGTGATGGTGGCCAAGTGTCATGCTCTCAGCCCACCCCAAAGTGACCCTTGAGGAGTCTCCTGAAGGAGCACTCTTTGATTCGTTGTTTTTTTTCTTTGATTCATTGTTGAACAATGTAACAACCTAAAACGTCTGTTAGATGGGCTGGCCCAGTTATGTCATCAATGTTGAAGGGGAGAGCAATATCTATCGGGTGTCGCTATATCTCGCCTTCAGCTAGTCCGACTTCGGACTCCCTGAAGGGGCGAGCGAGCCGGGCCGGCTCACGAGCATGGGAGGCCACGACCTCTTTTTCCTGTGTTTTTTTACGTTTTCTGTTTTCTTTTTTACTTTCATTTTTGCACTTTGGTTTATACTTTAAAATATTCTTAATATATATATTACAAACAAACTCTTCAAAAAATGTTTGAAAAAATTGTTGAACTAGTATTTAGAAAATGTTGAACAAGTATTGAAAAATATTGAACAAGTATTGGAAAATTATTAAACGATTATTTGAAAAAATATTGATCATGTATATAAAAATGTTGCCTTGGGTGAGGTTGCGGAACTCACGCTTCTTCCTGTCCATGATCCCCTGAGGAATGAAGCGGGCACGGAAGGCAGCTTGAAAGTCTGGCCAGGTGATAATTGTCCCAACTGGCAGAGTACTTCTGTGGCTGTCCCACCATTGAGCTGCCGGCCCCTTCAGAAAGAAGGAAGCAAAGGTGACATAGCAGGCAGGGGCTACTTCAGCAGACTCCATCTCATAGGTGATGTCACGGAGCCAGTCATCAGCATCCAGCGGCTGAGTTGAGCTGCGGTACACGGTTGGGTTGAGGCGCATGAAATCCTGCAGAGTCACTTGGGCTGGCTGCTCGTTCATATTGGGACGAGGGAACTGAGCCATCACATTCTCCATGAACTGGCGATTCATCTCGAGCCGTTGGACCATACCAGCCATGTACTCAGGCGGTGGTGGGGCATTGCCGCCACGACCACGACCAGCTGGTCTAACCATCCTGCTAATATATAACAGGGGTAGTTCAGTATTGAGAAATTTGCATAGACAAGAATCATTCAGGATGACACATGCATAATGAAAGGAGCACGACAGATACCACATAGTAGTCGGCATAACTTATAAAAGGGGTCGGACATAGTGTTCAGTACACAGAGTTCAGTACATAGACTAAGTCATCATAGGCGGCACGTAGGCTCGCGAATGCATCTAATACTAATGAGCAAGATTACATCAGTCCCAGGAGGTACTGTGAAGGTAGCTGTAGCGTGACAGCTGGTAGTGAGGCAACGGATAGTCCCCCACGTCAGTGGCCTGGGGGCCGCGGATACTCTGGTGTAGAACCCGACGCTCAGGTGGCAGAAGAGGACCAAGTGCGGGAGAGTAGCCTCCCACCTCTGGCCAACCGACACCGTGGGGCATCACGGTCCTGGCTGGGTAGATCGCAGAACACGGCAGCTGTCCAGACCGGACAAAGGGGTGCAACAGCGTCAGAGCCCTGTAAAGGTGCTGACAAGTGGTGTACAACTTGTGGCGAAGAGCTCTGTTAGCTCGGTCTAGCCCATCAGCATGCAGAACCAGGCGCTGATGGTGGAAAGGCTCTCGGGTGATGGTGGAGTAGGCGGCAGTGTAGTATCCCTCCGCACCAACGTCAGATGCAATAGGAATGTGCCTGAAAGGGGAAGTGTCCAACGCTTGATACTCTCCACGAAGACGTGTCAGAGCAGCATGAGCAACATCGTGGACTGCCATCTTGATGGTCACTCCAACACCATGAGCGGTGTGCAGCACGGTAGTGGACTCATACTCCCGAGAGTAGAGGTGGACGATGGCACGGTACTGCTCCTGGTTAAAGTCCTGGTACTCCTCGTAGACGGTGTACTCAGGGTGCCAGCGATAACCCAGATAGGTCATCATCTCAGCTAGCACAGCAGGTGATCCTGAGGCACCAATGGCCGCAGTGTGGCGCACGACCTGCCTCGTGGGTTCCATCTGAAAACAAAGATGTTTCAATGGAGTCAAATGACAATGTGGGCACTATTCAAAATGCTATCCTACAGAACAACTATGGCTTATCCAACTTTGGGGTGAATGTGGTAACGGGATCCTAATGTCAGAGTTAGTAAATTCGTTTAACCCGAGTAGGAGAGAGTTCAGAGCCCCAGAGTAAAGGTCGAGAAGTAAAAGATCCTAATACCTCCCAATGGCGACGTGGGCCCATAAGGCACACAACCAAGTTAGTAAAAGTTTTGTAGTGACTAGACTCGACTTCGGCCAATGAGTGTGGAAGGGGGGTTCCTACAGGCAGTCGGCTCTGATACCAACTTGTGACGCCCCCGATTCAATCGTACACTAATCATGCACGCAAATGTGTACGATCAAGATCAGGGACTCACGGGAAGATATCACAACACAACTCTAAAACATAAATAAGTCATACAAGCATCATAATACAAGCCAGGGGCCTCGAGGGCTCGAATACAAGTGCTCGATCATAGACGAGTCAGCGGAAGCAACAATATCTGAGTACAGACATAAGTAAACAAGTTGCCATAAGATGGCTAGCACAAACTGGGATACAAATCGAAAGAGGCGCAGGCCTCCTGCCTGGGATCCTCCTAACTACTCCTGGTTGTCGTCAGCGGGCTGCACGTAGTAGTAGGCACCTCCGGTGTAGTAGGAGTCATCGCCGAAGGTGGCGTCTGGCTCCTGGACTCCAGCATCTGGTTGCGACAACCAGAAAGAAAGGAAAGGGGGAAAAAGGGGGGAGAAAGCAACCGTGAGTACTCATCCAAAGTACTCGCAAGCAAGGAACTACGCTACATATGCATGGGTATATGTGTAAGGAGGCCATATCGGTGGACTGAACTGCAGAATGCCAGAATAAGAGGGGGATAGCTAGTCCTATTGAAGACTACGCTTCTGGCAGCCTCCGTGCAGCATGTAGAAGAGAGTAGATTGAAGTCCTCCAAGTAGCATCTCCAAGTAGCATCGCATAGCATAATCCTACCCGGCGATCCTTCCCTCGTCGCCCTGTGTAAAAGCGATCACCGGGTTATCTGTGGAACTTGGAAGGGTGTGTTTTATTAAGTATCCGGTTCTAGTTGTCATAAGGTCAAGGTACAACTCCAAGTCGTCCTGTTACCGAAGATCACGGCTATTCGAATAGAATAACTTCCCTGCAGGGGTGCACCACATAACCCAACACGCTTGATCCCATTTGGCCAGACACACTTTCCTGGGTCATGCCCGGCCTCCGAAGATCAACACGTCACAACCCCACCTAGGCACAACAGAGAGGTCAGCACGCCGGTCTAAACCTAAGCGCACAGGGGTCTGGGCCCATCGCCCTGAGCACACCTGCACGTTGCGTGGGCGGCCGGAAGCAGACCTAGCCTAGTGGCGTTCCAGTCCAATCCGGCATGCACCGCTCAGTCGCTGACGTCACGAAGTGCTTCGGCTGATACCACGACGCCGGGATACCCATAACTACTCCCGCGTAAATGGTTAGTGCGTATAGACCAAATGGCCAGGCTCAGATCAAATACCCAGATCTCGTTAAACGTGTTAAGTATCTGCGAACGCCGACCAGGGCCAGGCCCACCTCTCACCCAGGTAGTCTCAACCTGCCCTGTTGCTCCGCCTCAAAGATCCACTCGCGGGTGCTCCACAAGCCAACCCGACTTTAGTCACCACATGTATCATGTATAAGTATATAGCATATACCCGTGATCACCTCCCGAGTGATCACGGCCCGATAGTATAGCACAGCAGACGGACAAGAATGTAGGGCCACAGATGGAATACTAGCATCCTATACTAAGCAAGTAGGATTGCAGGTAAAGGTATCAACAGTAGTAGCAAGGGCAGGCTATGCATCAGGATAGGAATAACGGAAGCAGTAACATGCTATACTACTCTAATGCAAGCAGTGTAGAGGAGAGTAGGCGATATCTGGTGATCAAGGGGGGGCTTGCCTGGTTGCTCTGGCAAGAGAGAGGGGTCGTCAACTCCGTAGTCATACTGGGCAGCGGCAGCGTCGGTCTCGGTGTCTAGCGGAAGAAGAGGGGGAAGAAACAATGAATACAATGCAAACAGATGCATAACGGTGCATGACAAAGCAATGTGTGATGCTAGGCGTGCCCTAACGCGGTACTACACATTGCAGATGAAAGGGGGAAACATCCGAGGATGAATTCCCGGCGTTAGGCGGATTTCGGACAAAGGAAAAGAGGGGGAAAGTTCCAAGTTCATCATGCTAGGGGCATGTGACAGATGAACGAACCGCGTATTCGGATTCGTTGTATTTTTCTGAGCAACTTTCATATAGAAAACATTTTCATCGGAGTTACGGTTCAATTACTATGTATTTCTAAAGGTTTAAACATTTTCTGGAATTAAATATATTAACAGAAATGGAATATGACGTCAGCATGGCGTATGAGTGACGTCAGCAGCCAACAGCTCGGTTGACTGGTCAAATTGACATGGGGGACCCACCTGTCATAGTCAGTGGGTTAAACAGGGTTCAAACTAATCTAAATTCAGTTATTAAACTATTGGGCTAACCTGTCAGTGTCTAATTTAGGTTAACTAAACTAATTTAATTAATTCCTGTTAATTAGGGGGTGGGCCCCACTGGTCAGTGGCTGGGAGTTGCCAAGTCAGCAAGGTTGACTGGTCAACCCAGTCAACTAGGACCCGCAGGGCCCACTAGCAGTGGCTCTGGGGTGGCCCCAGGCCAACCACGTAGGCGGCGGCCGGCGTTTGGCCGCCGGCGATGTCAGAACGCGGCGGGGGCACCCGGGCCTCGTCGGGATTTCGCTACACGGCGCCGTTCGGCGCGCAGCTTGGTCTAATCGAACGGCCACTCGATGCCGCGTCGAGTGGGGGTGGTGGTATGGCCGGACTTGGCCGGAATCGGCACCGGCGACGAGCAGAGGCGACGGCGTCGTTCGGGACATCATCTAGATCGTGCTAGGAAGCACCAAACCGCGCGCAAGAACTTGCGTTCGAATCGCAGAGGCATTCCGCGTCGTTTGGCGGTGGCGCTGGACCAAATGGTTGCCGGAAACACGGCCGGCGACGAGCTTTGGTGGCAGCGCGGTCGGGTCCCCGACGGGAAACACACTAGGAGGCACGGGGGGGAGTGTGCGCGTGCGCGTTGGGCTCCTGTGAGCATCAGGAGCACGATGCCGTGCTCAGGCGAGCACGACAGAGGCCATGGCCACGGCGGCGAAGCGACCGGTGGCGGTGAGCTCTCAGGCGCGACACCGAGCTAGCTATAACGCGTGCGGGAGATAACGGGGAGGAGCAGGAGGCGGGAGGGCTCACCGTGCGGCTCACACGTAGGCCCGTGATGGATTAGTAGCAGCAGAGGCCGGCGCCGGAGATGAAGAAGAACGCGGCAGCCGGTGATGTGGGCGAAGTGAATCCGTTGATTCGGGGCTCCCCAGCTCCAGCTGAGGCCACCAGTCGACGAGGAAGACGACGGCGGTGATGACGGACACGCAGGCGCGGCGAGGCGGTGACTGTGGCCGCGCGATTCACGGCGGCGAGGCCATGGCGGCGCTCGGTTGCGGTGGGGAACGAGGGGGAGATGGATCTGGAGGGGAGAGGGAGAGGCGCAGAAGCCAAGGCGAGTGTGGGGGCGAGTGGGGAGGGGAGACCGAGGGGGCGCGGCGTCGGCGTCCTTATCCACTCGTCGTCGCCGGCGAGAGGGTGCGGCGGGGACGCACCCCTGTTCCGACCCGGGTCAGGGGAACAGGGAAAGGAGGCGGCAGGGGGAGGCGGGCCGGTTCGGCCGGATGGGCCAGGTGGCAGGGGCTGTGGCGTGCGGTTTGGGTTGGTGGCCAGCTGGGCCAGTCGGCCCAGTGGGGGGGAGGAGGGTTTTCTCCTTTTCTTGTCTTCTGTTTGTTTTCCCTCTGTTTATTTTCTCTATTAATTCTTTTCTGTTTAAATTCATTTAAAAGTATTTAGGCATTTTATAAAAATGTGTTTACTTCACCATAATTATCCTTGTAATATTTGGCAATCCCCGAACATTTTTGTTTTGACTTTTGAAAACTTTGGGTGTTTGTCGCTAATTCATTTTTGAATCTGCAAGGTTTTTGAACTACCACTTGATTAGCAACAGTAACGTAGATGACATGGCATCATTAGGAGAGTTTTACTGTAGCATAATTATCCGGGCGTTACAGCTCATTCCATCCTTGACGCGCGTTCACCAAAGAGAAGCAAACCGGGATGTCCCGTCTTAACTCCCGAAGATGCATTTCAAGATGGTATGCAGATTGTACAATGAAACACACATTTTTAGTGTAGTTCCAAGCATGGTAATCTTCTCGTCCAATTCCTCCTACAACCACTTATTTGATGTCTTCAATATCAGCTGAGAAAAAAAACACGGTCGAGTGTGGCCATATCCCATTCCTTGCCTGAATAATCCAGAAGATCATCTACAGTATTTATATTTGTACAATACTTCATCCCAAAAGGTTTTCTCAGACTCTCCCTAGGAATCCAATTGTCAGTCCACACTCTAATATTTGTACCATCTCCTATCCTCCATACCAGCCCTTCTCTTAGCAAACTACGACCATGAACAATACTCTTCCAAGTAGTTGAAGCACTGTTTGGACAAGATGCATTTAAAAAATATGTGTTTGGGTAATATATAGCCTTGATCACCCTTGCACACAAGGAGTCAGGAACCGTCAATAGTCTCCACGCTTGTTTCGCCAGAAGTGCCTTATTAAAGGCTTCATAGTCTCTAAAACCTAGTCCTCCCATGTTTTTGCTTTTGCACATTCTGTTCCACGCAATCCAGTGCACCTTCCGCTTTCCATTTTCAGCTCCCCACCAAAATTTAGATGAGATAGTTGTCAGCTTCCGGCAATTTTTTGATGAACTGGAAACAACTCATGGCAAACGTTGGTGTTGCTTGGAGACCTGATTTTGCAAGGACTTCTCTCCCTTTTTTTGATAGTCCATGGCCCTTGCAGCCGGCCACCTTTGCTCCTGCTCTTTCCCTTACATATCTGAAACATCCATCATTGGACTTGCCTACCACCGAGGTAACCCGAGATATTTTTCGTTCAATGCTTCAGATTCAATTCCCACTGCTTGTTTCATTTCACTCTTTGCGACCTCCTCGTACCCTTCGCCAAAGAAGATAGATGATTTATTCAGGTTGACCTTTTGTCCAGATGCCTGCTCATACTTCTGCAAAAATATTGCTCACCTGAATCATGCTATACTCTTCCGCTTCCAAAAAAACAATGCTATCATCTGTAAAGAGAAGGTGTGTAATGTGAGGGTCGTCCCTCCCAAAAACCACACCCTTAATCATTTGGTCGTGCTGAGCTTTTTTAAGGAGCGCAAAAAAGCCTTCCACATAGAAAAAAAACAAATAGAAAGACAACGGATCTCCTTGTTGGAGCCCCCGAAAGGCTTGAAAGCATCCGACAAATTATTATTAAACCAAACAAAAATTTTACAGATTTTACACAACCTCATGATCATGCCAGTCCATTCATTAGAAAAGCCCACTCGTTTCACCATTGCCTCAAGAAAGTCCCCGTAACTAGAAGCGGGTGGAGTGGTTAGCTGCGCTGGCGATCTCGCGATGGGCCGGCCCGATTCGCAGGCGACAGCAAAATTCCTTCAACGAGAGCAAGAAGCGAGAAATAGCTCTTGCGATATCCATCCGCAGCATATACGACGCACCGATTGATAGAGCCCATTCTTTCTTGAAAGAAGTATACAAATCACCCTCAAATCCACTCTTTGAAATACATAACCCCTGAACTCAAAACTGAGACAAATAATACCCTAAAATTACTAAAACCGGGTTAATAACCCCCTTAAGTGGTTTTTGTCTAATCTGGAGCGGTTTTTGTCCGGAGTCCAATAGACCGCACTGTTTGTTTGCAGCGGCGAACTATGCGTCGTTCTACCTGGGCTACGCGCTGGAGCTGGAGAAGAAGCTGGCGGCGCGGGACGTGGAGGTCGCGGCGTTGCGGGAGCAGCTGGAGGCGGAGCTCGCCGCCGTGCAGCGCGCGGCAAGCGCGGCGCGGGAGAAGGCAAATGCGGAGCTCGCCGCCGAGGAGCATGTCCTGGGGCCTGAGGAGCGCGTGCGGCGGCGCGCGGAGCACGCGCTGTAGGGGTACGAGCGCTGGCAAGGTAGTAGGAGAGCAGCGCCGAGGACATGAGGCGCCGTCCGGCCGCCTGGTTATCTCGTTGATTAATTTATTCTCTACGTTGTTGAGTGTTGAGTGTTGACCCAGTTCGTGCTCACGTTCACCTGATGATGGCCAGATGACTCGTCGGAACATGTCACGCCCGCTGCTGCTCCGACTACCTCGACTGCACCCACCCAGCAGATGAGGACATGAGGACATGATGTTGATTTCGCTTCTGGTGTCGTTAGTCGGCGAAGCAGAGCGGCAACGAAGATGGAGGCACACACACCTGGACACATGGCTTCGTTCCTTTGGCGACGGGCAAGCGGCGGACGACGGCGGCGACGACGACGGACGGCCGACGGCGCCTGCGATTGCCAAGCCCTAGCGAACGAAAGAGGAGAGGCGTTTTTCGAGGCAACGGCGCTCTGACGAAGAAAGAAAGGAAGGGGACGAGGTGATAAAGGAAAGAAAAGAGAGAGACAACTGACTAATGAGATCCACTCAGCGTTTTTGCCCGGTCAACAGTTAACGCGTAGTCAGCATCATGGTAGGACGAAAACCGCTTCAGATTAGACAAAAACCACTTAAAGGGTTATTAACCCGGTTTTAGTAATTTCAGGGTGTTATTTGTCCCGATTTTGAGTTCAGGGGGTTATGTATCCCAAAGAGTGGATTTGGGGGTGATTTGTATACTTCTTTCTTCTTTCTTTGTTAGAAGAAGAGTATAGCCCATTCGGGTACTCATCAGCCGGGGCATGCATGCAAAGCCCCAGCTGCCCACGGTGAATGTGGTCGGTGGCGGAAGCTAGCACGTGTTTGACTTGCGAGCCCGACTCCCTTGCCTCGGAAAAAGGAAAACGGTCCCGGTCACGGCTCTCGCGCGGCTGACCAAGGTTCGCCTCGCGATTATAAACCCCCCTCCCCCTCCCCGCTCCCGCTCCCCCTCGCCCGCCTCGATACAGCCAGCTTCGGTCACCACCGCTTTGACGTCTTCCTCCCTCTGCGCATGTCAACAGGGGCCCACATGGATCTCGAGGCGGAGCCGGGCGGCGTCCCGGCGGCGGCCCCGCCACCGCCGGCCGACGTGAGTGCGCAGGAGAAACCCCCACCCTCTCCATTTCACTCTTCTGTTCCGCTTTTTGTTTGTTCTCTGAATATGAAACTCTGAATCGGTTGGTAGCACTTGGTGGCTTGCGCCACCTCTCGCCTCGCGAGTTTCGTGTGCGATTCTCGCCGGAAGACGTCGCGCTGAGTTGTTTATTTTAGTAGTACTCGTACCATCTGTAGGTTTAATTCTTTAATACTAATATGGATATTTGGTTGCATCTTTTATGTTACTTCTGAGTGCGACTGAACGAGAGAGAAACATGAATCTGCATGCGCAAAGTATAATCGGGGGCTTTATTTCACTGAAGTTTTCTAATCGGGGGCTTGTCTCAGTTACAGTGCCACCAAAAAGGAAAGAAATAAAAAAAGACCACGGGTTCATGCGGCCATAGTCGTAGAGATAGATTTTTTTGCGAGGACGGCGGCGCTGCATGCCACGCCAGATCGCCGACGTGAGCCTGCAGGGGGAGGCTGGAACTGGTGACTGGTGATAGCCTGCACGCGGCCGATAGCCCCGCGCCGCGCGACTGCGCGTGCCTCGCCTTCCAACTGTCCCGCGCCGGTGACACCTGGCGTCAACCCATCTTGTCCTGTTGCGATGAGCGGCGTTAATTATTATTATTTTTACCTATTTTCGGTGCCGTTGGTCAATTTGGTTTGTAGTCACGCAATAGTCTTTAATAAATCGTCAAAGCCAGCGTGAGTTTTTCTCTTTGTCAACAGTGAGCTGTTTGTCTTGGCCTGGGCCAGCATGGAATTTGTGAATGCTTGCTTTTGCTTAGCATCGAAGACATGTAGAGTAGAACGTATTTAGAGATCGCTTTTACTCAACTTTTGTTCCATTGTAATGTGCATCCCATCTCTAGGGTAGGAGCTCGTATCTTTTTTCCATTAATGTGCATGCTATCTCTTAGGTAGGGGTGTTTGTACTTGGAAGGCTTGATCATCTCTGACTCAAAAGCGATGGTAAGCCACAACAAAACTAATCTAAGCATATCAGTGACCAAAGTGCCACACTAAGGCGGAGCTAGACGAAACACGTTGGGGGCGAGAGACGCCAAATACTAAAAGAAATAATCTATTCTTAGCCCTCTATTTTTTTTTCTTTCACTGCTTGATCCTAGGCTTGGGGTGGGGTGGCCCCCCTTGAAGTCTGTATAGCTCCGCCTCTGAATTGCTTGCTAATTCTTCAGCCTAGATGCATGTATGTGTGCTCATATTTAGCATGCATTGAACTACTAGACGCAACGACGACCAGCTTCCCTCTTCATTTCATTCGGAAACGTACCCTAGTCATTTTTCATGCATCATCTATATCATACTATACCAATATAAAATGACCCAAAGAGGTAGATTCAATTAATCTCGGCCATCAAATCATATCAATCCAACGATCTAGATTGTTTCAATGTTGAGCGGTCAACATGTTTAGCATGCAGTTAATTTAATGCCAAATATAGTTCTAATCACATAATAACACGCAAATAATATCCTACGTACTTAATATCTGCATGCACTTAATATACTTCCAAATTAACGTGCACTGCACGTACACATTGACTAGTCCTTAGAAGGGAGTGATTGTTTGATCTTTCTATTTATTTTTGCAAAAAAGTAAACAAGAGAAAAGTCGGCGTGTAGACTGGGGATGGTTTTGTTGATGATGTCACAATTGATTACATCACAGGGCTTCAGTTTCTAGTATCTTGAAGCCTCTGAAAGTGCCACACCAAAGTGGACCAAAAGAAAGAAACAAGCGGTGTTAGCTTGTGTCGTTTTTTTTCGAAACAGAGTTAGCTTGTGTCGTAAGCACCACAAAGTTCCACTAGTTGGGAAAGGGACCTGTGACATCCTCACCATAGTAACTGATTTCAAGCATTAATAATGGTACTACTTTGGGACTTTGGGCTATGGATACGAGTGACCAAATGCTTTGTATGATCAGCTTAGTGCATCCCTCTTTTTTAGAACACTGAATTTCTTCTGTATAGTTCTCATACAGATGGCTTCCAATAACTGTAAGCAGGTTGGCAATGTTCGCAAAGATCTATTCCTCGCGTACAAGACTCTGGGTGTGGTCTTTGGTGGCCTCGTTACTTCTCCGCTCTATGTTTTTTCCACAATGCATATGTCATCACCCACAGAAGCTGACTTTCTGGGAATATACAGCATAATGTTTTGGACTCTTACTTTAATTGGTGTGGTCAAGTATGTAGGCATAGCTCTCAACGCTGATGATCACGGTGAAGGTAACTAACCCCTTGCAACTTCTACCTTTGCTTTCCGTTCAGCGGTTATTGCTGCCTTTCAAGACGATTGTTCGAATTGGTAATAGCTTGTAGAACGGTAGTTGATGATTTGATTTGAAAACAGATAAATCATCAGTACAAAAAAATATTTGATCAAATATTTGGTTGCTTGTGGCGTTGCATATTTTTATAGATCAAATTATTTTTTAGTCCCTCTAGTGTTTTCTTCAAAAAAATAGAGTATGAACCATTCAGATTAGATACTCCCTCTGTTTATATTTACTTCGCATATTAGTTTTGGTCAAAGTCAAATTTTATAAACTTTGACAAAGTTTATAGACAAAAAAACTGACATATATACTTTCACGTCAATATCATTAGATTCATTATTGAATATACTTTCACATCATATAGATTTGTTATTATAAAGGTTCATATTTTTCTCGATAAACTTGGTCAAATTTATAAAGTTTGACTTCAGTCAAATCTAATATGCGAAGTAAATAAAAATGGAGGGAGTACTATGATATATCAACATATGTTTAGCCTGGAAAGTGTCAATGAATCATAAACCTGATAGAGGTGCAATTTTGTAATTAATTAATGTCTTAAAATACAAGTTTCTTGTTCTGGGTAGATAGGGGCTGTTTGGTTCTAGGCCTAGCATTGCCACACTTTGCCACATATTTTTACCAAGCTTGCCTAAGGTTAGTTCATCAAAATGAAAGCCACAAGTTGGCAAGCCTAAGAGAATCTTGCCACATTTTTTGTGTGTATGCCATGTGGGGTCCAAGTGTGGCTTGCCTAAGGTGTGGCTTGAACCAAACACTCACCTAAATTAGTCAAACTTGCCTAGCTTTAGGTGTGGCAACATTTGGCAAAGTTAGTCACAAACCAAACAGCCCCATAATATTTTACGTTATGATGTTATTGGCTTGGAGGGTTACTTATTCTATTTTTCTGCAGGTGGTACATTTGCCATGTATTCTCTGTTGTGTAGGCATGCCAATATGGGCATCCTTCCTTCCAAGAGAGTGTATTCAGCAGAAGAACAGCTGCTTCACAATCAGTCACAATCAGCTAAAACGCCTAGTAATCTGGGCAAGTTCTTTGAGAGAAGCTTAACTGCAAGAAGGGTATTGTTATTCATGTCAATTCTTGGGATGTGCATGCTCATTGGAGATGGCGTCCTAACTCCTGCTATTTCAGGTTTGTTGTTTGTAGATGGCATATCTAACATAAATTCATTTTTGTGATCATATACATAGGTAGTAACATGTTGTTTATTTCTTTTCAGTGTTATCAGCAATCCAGGGACTGCGCGCGCCATTTCCTGCTGTCACTCAACGTAAGTAGCTCAACAGATGTTGATCAGTAATGAAAAGAATCTCTCTGATAACCCTTTTCCATGACATTGATCTTTCTTTGAATCTTGCAGCGGTCGTGGCATTTCTATCTGCGGCAATTCTTATTGGCTTATTCTTAGTGCAAAAGTATGGGACTTCAAAAGTGAGCTTTCTGTTTTCTCCAATCATGGCAGCATGGACTTTCACCACTCCGATGGTTGGAATATACAGCATTTTTTGTTACTACCCTGGCATATTCAAAGCCATTTCACCATATTATATTGTTCATTTCTTCCTGAAGAATAAAAAGGAAGGCTGGCAGATGCTTGGTGCGACTGTTCTAGCCATCACAGGTACATTACTTTTTTTTTGCGAGAAAACTTTCAATCTATTCATCTTCAATCATAACAATACTTCACGTTAACATGGCCCACTACATGCAACTCAGGGGGAGAGAGGGGGGCACCCCCCCCCCCCCCCCCCCCCATCATCCGCTAGTTCCGCCACTATCAATTGTAAATTTTTCCTGACTTTGTTTCAAAAAAAAAAATCCTGACAATGACCATGCAGCCTGATGTACGATCTCCTGCTGACAGGTGCGGAAGCTATGTTCGCCGATCTTGGCCACTTCAGCAAAAAGGCTATTCAGGTTATTGTCATCAAGAAGATTATTCTTGTAAATCATTGCACCCTTCCATGTATAGTTGTTTACACTTTGTTTGTTTTCAGATAGCATTTCTATCCAGCGTATATCCTTCTCTGATCCTCACTTATGCCGGGCAAACAGCATGCCTTATTAACCATCTCAAAGACACCGACCAAGAGAACATTGGCAAAGTCTTCGATGATGCATTCTACAAATTTATCCCTCGCCCTGTTTACTGGCCGATGTTCGTCATCGCGACACTCGCTGCCATTGTTGCAAGCCAATCCTTAATCTCGGCAACATTTTCTGTCATCAAGCAATCAGTTGTCCTGGACTACTTCCCACGTGTCAAAGTGGTGCACACATCGGATGAAAATGAAGGGGAGGTTTACTCACCGGAAACTAATTACATTCTGATGGTGCTGTGCGTTGGTGTTATACTAGGCTTTGGAGGTGGACAAGCGATAGGGAATGCTTTTGGTAAGTACTCAAATGAGAAATTTTACAAAACTGAATATCACTGAAAAAATAGCACACTATTGTTGCAATGTCTCGCTAAATAAATTAGTGTACAATGTCTCGCTAATACACGCTATAGCGTATTTAAGGGTGGCGTTACTTTGCTATAGCATGCTATTTTTTCATTGGTTAATATACAGCTATTTGGTGTTGTAACTGACAATTGACAATTTTACTGCAGGCCTTGTTGTGATCATGGTCATGCTCATAACCTCAATCATGCTGACTCTTGTGATGATCATCATATGGAGAACGCCGCCTGTTCTCGTCGCGACATACTTCGTCCCGTTCGTCATCATGGAAGGGTCCTATGTCAGTGCCGTCTTCACCAAGTTCACCGAAGGAGGCTGGCTACCCTTCGCCATCTCCATGATCCTCGCACTGATCATGTTCGTCTGGTACTACGGCAGACAAAAGAAAACAGAGTACGAAAGGGCGAACAAGATATCGGCGGAGCGCCTCGGCGAGCTCTTGGCAAAGCCGGAGGTCCAGAGGGTCCAGGGCCTGTGCTTCTTCTACAGCAACATACAGGACGGGCTGACCCCCATACTCGGCCACTACATCAGCAACATGAGCTCGCTGCATTCGGTCACCATCTTCGTGACCCTGAGGTACCTGCTGGTTCCCAAGGTTGATCCGCAGCAGAGGATCGCGGTCAGGAGGCTCGGGCCGAGAGGGGTGTACCAGTGCACTGTCCAGTACGGCTACGCCGACAACCTGAGCCTCAAGGGGGGCGAGGACCTCGCCGCGCACGTCGTGAGCTGCCTGAGGCAGCACGTCCAGGCCAGCGCCGACGGGCAGTCGTCCCCCGTCTCCGCCGAGGAGGAGGCGGCGGACCTGGAGGCGGCGCGGGCGGCCGGGGTGGTGCACGTCCGGGGCAAGATGAGGCTCTACGTGGGCGACGACGCCGGCTGGTTCGACAAGGTGATGCTCCGGTTCTACGAGTTCCTGCACAGCATCTGCAGGTCGGCGCTGCCGGCCCTCGGGGTGCCCCTGCAGCAGCGCGTCGAGATCGGCATGCTCTACAAGGTTTGATTGTTGCTCATGGAAGTAGGCCTCCAAGGCGTGAAACGCATGGGAGGGCACATGCATGTTGCGTACGTGACTGTGGTAGTCATTCTTAGCTTATAGTCGTCGTCTCCGCTGGGACTTTATCCTGTGTTCTAGGAGTAATAAATCTGCATGTTCGTTCGTTTCGTGGTATGGAAGACTGTTTCTTTTACTGGTACGAATCATTGTCTCTTTCCCTATTTCGTTGCAATTATTTCTGGATTCAAACTATGACAGTCGAGTGCAAAAGGTACTCACCTGTTTGGTGTCATGAGGACAATTTTGCATCCCATCAACTATTCGGCTCTCCTGGGGGTCGTTGCAAGCTAGCCATAGAGCCCTAGGCTGCCCCTCCCACGTCTAGTCGTAGTAACAGAATTTCAAAATAATGTTAATATGAACATCTTGGAGTACGACAGCGAGTAGCTCTGCCGCTCTAGGCTTCTTCAGTGGACATGGAAGTGCCGGAGATGGATAGCCACATCCGGATAATGAAGTTTATATACTAACTCTCTTTTTACTCTCTTTTTAAATAGAAACCGTTTTGGTAGTTTAAATTGAACTGCCGAAGCTTCTTACATTTAGGAACATAGTGTATGATAAATAAAGAGGTAAGCAAATGCAAGATGAGTCGTCCTTCTTTCCGATCAACACACGGCGTCCTTTCTATGTTTTATGCATACTGCCTCTATGAAGAACTTGCATAATGCAATTTTTTTCCCGAAAAGGAGGTTGAAACTCTCGGCTTCTGCATCACTGCGATGCACATAATTATTTTTATTAAAGTTGATATAAGACACTAAGACCAAAGTCATCAACAAGCGGAGTATAAAGTATATGCAACTGTTAGAGTTGTGTCGAATATTGTGTACAAGGTAGGTTATAATTGGACTTGTAGTTGTATTGTGTTTATAGGATATCGAGTCGTGTCCTAGTAGGACACTTGTATCCTAGGCCTCTCATATATAGCGGGGGTAGACACACGATGTAACCTATGCCAACATAATAGCACCGGAACGCAGGGGAAGCCGGCGGCATGTGCCGGTGTCCAGGGCGACCGAGTGCGGTATTGTGGCGGTGTCATGGGAAGGAGCGCCCATAGTCAGGCCCCGGGATGTAGCCATATCGGTGAACCTCGTTAACAAATCTCGGTGTCGTGCTTGTGTGATTGTTTGGTCCTCGGATGATCGACGGAGTGCCTCGGATTTATTCTTACAAGTGGTATCATGAGCTAGGTTGTTCGAAGGTTGTGGATTGTTGATCTAGAGGAAGTATCGAGTCTGAGATACAGTCGGCTACGGTGTGGCTCTCGACAAGATTGGAGAAAAGCAAGATCAGCAGAAGGCGCGTGTGCGCATGCCAGCAGGAGGCGAGACGTGCGGCGATCGATTGATGGATCGGTCGGGCGAGCGTATAGCCCATCAGCGCGTACATGAAGCGGCGGCGGCGGGATATGTGCAATAGCCAGGAGTCTCGGCGAGATCCATTCGATCAACGCGTTGCGAGCAGCGGCGGAGCGGTCCAAGCCCTGGTGCACGTGGCAGATGTGGCCTCGGAAAGCACGGAGCGTGGCCCATATGGCTAGACGCTTAGGTGTTGGATGGTTCAATCTGGAGAGCTGCAAGTTGTGTTCAGGTGTGCGGGTAGAGCATGAAGACGCGAGATTTGTTTTGGACAAAAAGAAAGGAAACCGAGTCTCCGAATGACACTGAGATAGGCAGGCAAATCAACTGGCGAATAGAAAGAATCGCAAGGGATAATCCGTTGGAAAGCAGAAGGTCATGGCAAGGCAAAGCTAGCATTGGAAGTTTTGTGCAAGGGAGCTGATCCACCACGTGAAGGCCAAAGATTTTAATTCTCTTGGTTTTGCTTTAGTAGCATGCAGAGGTTTTGTCCGTGTGTTTGGGGCGTTGTGTGGAAAGCTCGAATAATTTTTTGCAGGGTCAGCCATACAAAGAACTATGGCGCCAACGGGTATCAACTTTGAGGTGGAGAAGTTCACGGAATTGAAAACCTTGGGTTATGGCAGATAAGAGTGAGAAATTTGTTGGCACAACATGGATGCTTGAAGGCGTTGCGGAAAGTCATGTCAGCTGTGATGGAATTACTATGTGATGGATGGAAATTCGCGGAAGAAGATTTGAAAGCCTCGAGCGTGTCATACAGTCGAACGAGTTCGGCTGGGTAGGACTAGGCAGTCCAACGGATCGACGCAAGTCGGTTGGTACAGAAGACGGTGGTGGAATCGGCGACATAGGTGCGTGATGCTGATGGTGACCGACTTCTGGGCGTGGAAACACGTTCGCAGGCCCCGAGGGCTTGTGTGGCTTCGACAAGACTATGGCGCGGGATTGATTCAAGGTGGTGTATACACGGAGCTTGAAGTCGATGAGGCGCAGGGGTGGACTGATCATCTACCATGGAGTCATGTCGAAGGTGGAGCTGGATTGAGGGGCTACGGCGTAAGTCGACGGGGTCGGAGCCTATTCAGCAGGCGAAAAAAAGCGAGAGACACGTAGTTCGGACTGGAGCCCAGTGGTCTGATGGAAGCGTGAAACTCGTCATCGGTCGGTGATGATCGGTGGTACTCTGCAGTGGAGGTTTGAGTGGCGTGGGTTCGCGGCCCTTGAGACTCGACCGGGACAGCAGAGGCTCGACGCGGTAATAGCGGCGAGGCGTGCGGTACGCACGGGCATGGAGACGGGCCAGGGCTCTGGTGGTCATACATGTGGTGAGACAACTGCGAATTTGACTCGGGATGATTACAAGCAACGGTGAAATTCTTTCAAATTTCAGACAGGCAGTCAAGACAGGAGCGGTGATGTTGAGTTCAGGTAACTCTTATGTGTGACACCCAATATGTGAGTTGTTCATTTTCATGCAGGTCAGTGATCAGTGTGTGATGACGTTGGACTGATGCTCTGGAAGTTGGGAGTACAAACTAGAGTAACAAGGAACTTAATTTTGCTCGAGTGTTGACTGTGGTCAAAAAAAGAAGGGACTACAAGTTGCAGGTGGAGTCACATGGAGTCTTTGGAGTAGCAGCGGTGCTCATGGGATAAGCTCAAGTCCAATGTACATGGAAGTTTGACACATTGATGAATTCAAGGTGGTGGAGAATATTCGCCAAGGTGGAGTTTGTTAGAGTTGTGTCGAATATTGTGTACAAGGTAGGTTACAATTGGACTTGTAGTTGTATTGTGTTTATAGGATATGGAGTCGTGTCCTAGTAGGACACTTGTATCCTAGGCCTCTCATATATAGCGGGGGTAGACACGCGATGTAACCTATGCCAACATAATAGCACCGGAACGCAGGGGAAGCCGGCGGCATGTGTCGGTGTCCAGGGCGACCGGGTGCGGTATTGTGGCGGTGTCATGGGGAGGAGCACCCATAGTCAGGCCCCGGGGATGTAGCCATATCGATGAACCTCGTTAACAAATCTCGGTGTCGTGCTTGTGTGATTGCTTGGTCCTCGGATGATCGACGGAGTGCCTCGGATTTATTCTAACAGCAACAACGGCAAAGCCAATACAAGGTATGAATTTAACACGTACGACCAAGTCGACTTTTTCACAATAACGCCTTCAAGAAGGAATAAACTTCCTCCTCGTTGTCGTCACCTTCGGACGAAGATGGCCAGGACAAGGATTTTCATCTTTATTACCGTGACTAACAACTAGAGGCCAGCATGTCAATAAGGAGACACCGCCTTCAACAAGGTTACGCACAAGTCCGTCACTACCGAGCCCGACAAATAAAGATCAGAACAAGGGTTTTCGCCCCGGACATATATAGTGGCGTTCCAGTCAACGTCTGATGGTGGCTCTTCAGAAAATCACGCCAACCAATACGCCGAGCTAGGCCGAAATGGCACTAGCATAATGCATCTACGAAGAACTCGCAAGCTCAGAAAAAATGTCTCTATGAAGAACTTGCATAATGCACCAGGGTTAGTGAAATGAACATCTCCTCGTTCTATCTTTTCTGCTGGGAAGATGACAGATGGTGAAGAAAATAAGCGTCTTGGTGGATTGATGGAAAAGACGGATAGTTACTGTGTCGACACTAAAGGTTAGATGGCGTGATTGGTGGAAAACAAGGCTCCAAAAGTGGCGGTAAAAGCGGGAAAAGTAGGAGATACGGTCTGCAATTCACGCATCTTTTTCCTTGTTGCAACACTGAACTCGCTGTAGCTCCTTTTCTCGAAAATAAACATGCTATTAAAATAATAGTACTACTAATAAGTACAGCTACCACTGTAGTAGTTCACTGATTAACTGCTGGTAGATGGTCGATGCAGGTGTTAGCAGACTGATGCAGGTGGTCCATTCTTCCTAACCAGACGTTAGCGTAGTGCCTAGTTCCAGAACGTTTCAGGTCGAGACAACTGCACTCTAGAAACAGGCCCACCGAGCACGACTAGTGTAGCTGCTAGTTTTTTTGTTGTTTTAAAAAAAGAGTTTTGTTTCAAAGGATCGACTAACCAAGCTCATTTTTTGTTTGGCGAAAGGACTAACACCTCTCATTTTTTAATCGAAAAGGAATGGTAGCTCATGTAACGATCAAAATCAACGGTTCACAACCTTTCTTTTTTAAAAAAAAAAGGAGGATGACCCCGGCCTCTGCATCTGGACGATGGATACGGTCACTTTATTAATTATTCTCACATGGCCTTATAAAGTCATACAACAGCAAGACTAAAGCCACCGTGTAAGCAACAACTGTCGCTACACCTATCCAATTGATGAAGGGGCGCAGATAGTCTGGACCTAATACCAAACAGACATCGCAACCAAACCTAAATATCTAAGAGCTGAGGTCCCAACCAGGACGCCTGCCGGGTATGGGGCACCTACCAGTCCGGCGCTCCACAACCAGGACGTCTGCCGGGTATGAGGCCGCCGCAGCCACCTGCCACCAACCATCTTCAGAGTTGTACTGTTCCATGTACCGTGTCAGGTCTCTCTGCCATCGACGCCACCACGACGCCCAACAGCGTCGTCCTCCTGCACGAGTCCATCCTCCCACAGCGAACTCCGAATCTGCACTGGGCCACGCCGTCAAGATCCGTCGCCATCAGTGTGTAAGATGAAGCACCGCTCCACCAAAGAAACCGTCCTCTGGTCCCTCGATCATGTGTGTACCTCCAAGAATGACGTCCCCAAGGGAGGAACGACACCAGAGCGCCGCCGTCATCCGATCATCCGATCTGGGGTTTCCCCCGGAGGTAGCAGAGAGTGGCCTTGAACTTCTCCACGGTGATGCCTTCAAGAAGGAAACGACGCAGATAGCGCCGCCACCGCCGGCCTTAGCAGGAGCCGAAGGCAGGTTTTCACCCAGATCAGTTCGAAGGGATCCAACTCTCGTGCCCGCGCCGCCGTCACCACCAGCACGACCAGGCAGACCTGGAGTACCGGCATATCAGCGAGCCGCTGGCACCACCGCATCCAGATCGCCAGCCACTCCGGGCCGCCGCCCTCCCCTGCGCCGTCCGGGTCAGAGACGGAGCCACCGACCGCGCAGGGACCGCAGCCGCCTGCACACGCCGGAGCGCCGCCGAGATCCCAGCGCCCGCCACCGCTTGCCGAAGCCAACCGCCTGAGCACTGGCTCCACCATGGAGCCATCAAATCGAGGAGGAAGACGCGCGCTGACCACCCGCGCGTACCCCGCCGCACGCCCGAGCGCCGGCGCCACCGCGGCGCCATCAGATCGGGATGAGGAGGAGCCGACGCGCTCGCCGCCCCGCGCAGATCACGCCGCCGCCAGCGCCGCAGCGCCACCAAGCAGGGGAGCCCCGCCAGATCCGCCGGCGGCCCTACCTGTCACCAAGCCGAGCGCCGCCGCGAGGGCCGGCCGTCCCGCGCCGCCCAGTAGCCTCGCGAGGGGAGAGGGAGCCCCGCCGCCGCCGACGCACGCGCGGGCTTTGCCCGGCGGCGTCCCCTGGCAATTCACAACCTCTAGCAAAGAGAATGTTTTCTCACAAAGAAACGTAATCTCTATTCGTACAGAGCAACATATAGCAATTCAAAGAAGAAACACGGAAACACACACGACATGATAGCATGTGTGCATGGTGTAGCTATCCACCTACACGAATTATGATAGAGAACCTTTGTTTCTCCGTTGACCCGATGGCTTTGGGGCCGGTAGGTAACTTGCTTTTGGTTGGTTTGATACTTTGATTGATTCTGGGCGCCCAAAGATTGGAGTGACCACCACCAGCAGCCCTTGATTTTATTACGTGGAGCCCCTTTCCCTTGGATTTGTCTCACCTCTTCACATGATGAGCTGCAATAATTCAGCCCACCCCCTAAAAAAAGCAACAGTGTGCAACTGGGCAATTAAAACCCGTTCTCATTGCAAACCAGGTCGCCAAACCATTCAGCATTTCATACTGAGGGTAAGTTTGGGTTCTTTAGGAAAAGGAGGGGCTTCTGTGGGGTTAAGAAGAGGAATAGAAAATTGCTGGGTTCAAATTTGCGTTACTGTTTGAGTGTGGTGCATGGACAGGATTTTGGAGTTATGTCACTTCAATGTTGGTATGCTTTTTGCACAGCAATGTGGGACTGTAAGTAAAAAGGAGTAGCATGGATTTTCAAGGACGAAGTCGTAAATTTTAAGCTGCTCACTTTATTACATAAAAAAGATATGCATTGAGCAAAAATTGTTACAAAAAACTTAGGGCGTGTTCTTTTTTTGTTTGTAAACTTTGGAAAAAGTGTACAAATCATTTATATGTAGTGGTTTATTTTGGTGTCGTCTTTGTAACTGGGATGCCATATTTTCCTAGCCGTCTACTTCACATGTTATATACTCACTCTTTTGTCATACCTTCTTAAAGTTTTGGGATCAATTTCGTCAACTTAGATTTTCCTTTTTGGCTTGGCACAGTTTAATAGAAGGCGGAGTTCGACTCGGCGAGGTTGCGGTTGGAACTTGCGGTCATATGCAAACGTTACAAAGTTTGTTGTTTCTTCTTAGCAAAGAGTCTAGATAGCTTATACACAGCTGTCGTCAAAGATGTTGTTTCTTCTTAATGAAGAAGCACGTTGAACTCATGTGTGTTTTCAGGGAAAAAGGTTGTGTGTCTTCTACATAAGTGTTGTAAGTTTTGATGTTTCTTATTAGTAAAGACGAAACTGCTCACTTTGTATACGATTGTTGTAAATTTTATTGTTTCCTCTTAATGAGAAGACACACTTGCCTTACAAGCGTTCTCGAAGAGTTGTTGTAAGAGAAGTTATGTCGCGTGTCTTGTACATAAGTGTCGTAAACATTGTTGAAACTACTCAATTTGTACATGACTGTGGAATTTTTGTTCTTTCCTCTTAATGAGAAGATACACTTAATTCACACGCGTTCTCAGAAAGTTGTTGTAAGAGAAGTTATGTTGTTTAGTTTGGAATGTGGTATAGGAAAGTACATCCCTAATAACTTCCCAGATTCCAAAACATGCTCGCCTTGATCTTCAATTTCGTTAGAGCAAACTTGCAATAAGATACATGTTCTGGGCCATTGTAATGAAACGCTTTAGATGTTTTAATTAACACCCTGAATTCTAGGTATAATCTATCACCAAAATAACTACCATCTATTCAATGGAAATAAAATAAGCCTGCCATCCTTTTGAACTTTTTATATATCTTACGTGTATGATATAAATTTATATAAGTACTTAAATATGATTTCTTCTTCTTTATATTCTTTTATTTTGGTGCTTGTTGTTCAAATTCAAACTATATCCAGTAACTAGAAATGTATTTAATGCCTAACAAATAATAGTGAATAAATTGAGAAAAATGCCTAACTTTGACTTGCACAATGTATTATACTACTTTTCATGTAGACCGTTATGGAGCATTTTATATAAATAATTTGAAAGGTAATATATAATGTGTCTTAATTTGATAGTTTATAAGAAAATGAAAACACAATAAGATGCAAGTAAGTGTTTGTATTATCTCAAGTGGATGTTTTTTTATAGGAGCTAAAAAGTTGCATGAGTACTCCAATATGAATTTTATGTCCATTCGAATCCCCCTTTTTTAGAAACTTGTTGTTCATATTTGAATTATATCTAGTAAATAGCTAGTGGTAATAAAATATAGTAAATAGTTGGAAGTGCATTTAATACCTCAAAAGACAAATAATTTCATAAAAGCACCTAACTTTGAAATGAAAAATTCATTTTACTATGCTCCATTTTACCATAATTGAGGCATTCTATATAATTTTTTTAGGTTCTTTACAACATAAGTTGGCATCTCAAAATATAAAATACAAATTATTACATAACAATTCGGAGCTTGAAGCTATTTTGTGCATACTAGTGTAAATGTAAGTTGCGTTATAAAGATGAAGGGAAAATTATGAAGATAACACTTCGTGGATCTCAAACTTCATAGTTTGTTTTTGAATGTTATGATGCTTCTTGCAGACACATCACTCACAAAGAAATGCAGACTCCAAGATTTTTTTTTTAAATCCTAACATGATCGCGTGCCAATTTTCGAAACAATATATACCACACTTAGATTTTATGAAAGATGATAAACCAACAAGACGGATGTAAATGGTTTTCCCAAGCGGGCCTTTGATTTTTCTGCATGTTTTCTGGATATGGGCTAAAAAGTTATCGAAATACTAAAACATGAATTGTTCTTTCATTTAGAGACCTTTTTAGTTACTTGTAGTTTAGATTTTAAATATATTCGGTAAATTGTTAGAAAATATTTAATCCCTAAATAATAGAAAATAATTTTTAAAAAGGGGCCTAACATTTACATTAACAGTTTACCGTTGTATGTCCCATGTAGAAAATTTTGGATCATACAGGTAAGTAATTTTTGCAAGGTACTACACATAAGACGTTAACTTAGTATTTAAAAAAAGTAAAATACAAATTATTACACAAAAAGAAGGAACATGAAGGTATATTAGTGCATAATAATGTAAAATCAAGTTGTGGTCTATTTTTCAAGGGCAAATGGTGATAAAAATGTTTCATGGTATTCAAACTTCATAGTTTTCCTTTGAATGCTATGATGCTATCTCTCAAATGTGTGATTTTATGGATAGTTGTATTATCTATTTTTGGTGGAATTTTATGATTTTATAGATAACTCATACAAGATCTTCATATGAGGCCATGCCATTTTTTGTAAATTTTATACCAAATTAAGATTTTATTAAAAAAAAGAAAAAATGCATGCAAAGGTTTGAGTTTCTATGAGCAAGCATTTTTTTAAATATTTTGTGGATATAATCCAAAATGCATAGAATTACTTAAATAAGAATATTATTTGAATTGAGGGGTTTTATTTTAGATACATGTAGTTCCAGTTTGAATTATACCCACTAAGTAGCTAAGAATTCATTTAATGCTTAAATGAGTAGCAAGTGATTTTTTTAAAAAAATCCTTAACTTTTGCACGAACAATGTAATGTACTCCCTCCGTTCCGATTTACTCGTCGTGGTTTTAGTTCAAATTTGAACTGAAACCACGATGAGTAAATCGGAACGGAGGAAGTAGTACGTTCGATGCAAAAAAATAGAGTAACCCAGATAAAATATGTTTTGAATGCACTACACGAAGTACCTTAACTTGGTGATTCAAAAAATAAAAATATAGCTTGCATAACAATATGGAACATGGTTCTAATTAATCTAAAATGAAGATGCAATCTCCATATTTTTGTGTACCCACGACTGCTTTTCGTTGACAATAACCAAGACCAAAACCCTAAGATGTTAAGATAGCTTATGTAGTTGGCATTGGAATTAAGATATCTGGTCATCTTTCTCACACTCGAAGTGAAAAACATGTTCTATTCAACTCAATGAAGGACATGATGCTTATGCTGGTGAATTGTTTACTTGAAATCATCCAGGGGCACTCGATCAACAATAAATTACATTTTAACAAAAAAAACAAAAAAAATACTCCCTTGAGAACCTACGTCGGTGAGGGGTTATGAGATTTTGGGGAGCGTTTCGGTGCAACTGTTCGCTCTGAATCGACAACATTTGTGTCTGCCTGCTTCGACTACTTTATGGCGGACGACCACCTTGCCTTCACCACTATGCTCCAAGATGTTGCACCAGAGTTTCTGGTGCCCTCGTATGTAATGACCCTCTTTCTTTTGACGTGTGCCATTGATCCATATGCGTATGTGCTAGATGTTTTTAAGTCTCTTGTGTATGAATTGCCATGTCAGTAATCTTGTGATGATACTAACCTGGATTAAGATTAAACAAAAGCTGCCTAATTTCCTAACAATACATGTATCCGTGTAAGAAATATATGATTTTGGAGCTTTTAACTAGCATTTTTTTTATTTTAGGAAAATGCCGGGCTCCAGTAGCCAAAACATCGCACTCGTGTTTGGGTGCAAGTATTCTGGCTCGTGCCTTTGTGCATCTCCAAGCAGAGACCAGGACAGGTGCTACAACCCAATTGCCGTCACCCTCTGACCAGTGAGATCACCGAACTAGCAGCCACCTGCGTGGCTTTGACCTCCTGTAACAGACGCGCGCAGACCTGCAATCTGCTTTAACCATTCACAATAATAAACTCAAACATTTTGCACACTTTGAGGCAAAAATACTTACTTAAAATAACAGTGACACGTGATAAGCGAAGGCGTCAAAGACTTAAAGCCGACGGCTAAACAAAGCACAAAGCCGTCGTAATTCAGAACCCTCGCCGACATATTTCGAATTGCCGCAGCCTGTGGAGGCGATTCCCGGGAACAAAACGATCGTATCGGCAGGCAAAACAAAAGCAGGTGAGGATCGAAAGAAAGCGAAAGAGAAGATTACAACGGGAGCAGTAAAGAAAGCGGATCGAGGAAGAAGCTAACGTACATCGCCCAGCCAAAGGCCAAAGCGGCGGCACGTAGAGGAAGGCAGCGAGCGAATCACGAGGAAAGCAAACCGGGAGATAGAGAGAGAGCAGTCAGCCAACCACCCCTATCTTTTGCTTTCGTTGCTTCGTTTGGACTTTGGTACTACGTACGTACTCTGCTAACTGACTTTGGCCGCGACTGTCACTGGACTGACCCCGGCGAGCGAGGTCGCCCCAAGGGAAGGAAATAAAACAAGTGACGCATTGGCCAACTGGTGTATGTACACAGGGGGCGCGTTACGGGGCGGCGGTGGACTTGGCATGCATGTCGCGGCTGCACGCTCTGGGCTCTGGCGTTGGAGGAAAAAAGCCGTCCTATTTAAGCACGCCCGGCCGCCGCACTCTGACCGCCCCGCTCACACACACTCGCTCCCTCTCTCTCTCTCGCTCGCTAGCTCTCGGTGCCAGACAAGCGAGTGACGCGGCTCATCATACCGAGGGAGGCCGTTGCTGCTGCTGCACCATGGAGACAGCGCAGGAAAGAGAGCTGCTGCAGCTGCAGCTGCAGGGGTGGCCTTTCCACGCCATGCCGCCCAGCTTCGACGCCGGCAACGGCGCCTACAGCGGCAGCGGCAGCAGCAGCATGAGCAGCGACGTCGGCGGCGGCGACTCCTTCCTGCTCGGGTGGGAGCAGCCGTTCGGCGGCTGCTTCGGCCTCGCCGACGCGCAACTCCACGACCTCTTCCCCCTCTGTACGTCGTGCGCGCGCCGGCATCATGCCCGTGCTCTGTTTTCCTCTTCGGCAGCTCCGGCAGAGAATTGAACTCGCCGTTTCTTCGACTGCAGGCACGATGGAGCCGCTCGCGTTGTCGCCGGCCGCGACGTCCACGGCGGCGGACCTCCCGTCGGAGCAGCAGGTCCCGGCGCCGGCGGCAATGCCCAACGGGGAGCTCGGCGACCTCCTGCTGGTACACACACGCTGCCCGGCGAAGCAACCTACTATCCTTATCTTTCGCGTCCGAATTAACTACGGCAGTTTCTTGCGAGATTTCCTCGGTCGTGTTAAAATCGTCGCTTTCTCTCATTGTTTCCTCTCGGCAGAATTTCTGGGACGCCGGTGATGCGAGAGAGCGGCCGGTCGCAATCAATTCGGGCTGCGTGCCACCGCAGCACGAGAAGAGCAGCCAGAGCAGCGCTGCCACCGCCACGAACTCTTTCCTCTGTAAGCAAAGTCCGTCCCTCCCTCTCTCAGACTCCATTGATCGGCTTCAGCTCTCGGTAGGCCTGTGTTTTTTCCTCTAGGTCTCTGCCCCGGTCCTTGGCACATCACCAAGGAGGCAAGGACAAAGCACAAAATCGTAGAGTTCGCATTTAACTATGGAAGCTTGTCAATGCCATGCGTTCAAAAACGCCATGTGGGGCCGGGGTGGGTGGGTGGGACCCGCCCAAGATTAGCAGCGCCTAATTGTCATGGCCTGATGACCCTATGATTTGCGCATGGTCGCTAAGTAATATATACTCCAGTACTATATCGCGGTACGGTAGGATTGCACCATAATAGTATTGCAATGTGCATGTTATAATAGTGTGGACTTGTTAGTGAGCACGTAGAGACAGGCGCTTCTTTTCAAGTAAAGACAGATCTGGGTGTTGCATGTTTAGATGGTAGCAAAGATTCTAATCTTGTGCGGGACTGCTCCTGCCAAAGTCACACCTTTTACGTGATCACTTCATTATTTTTAAGGCACACTGGGTATGTGAATTGAATGATTATTAATCGGTTGATGATCGCTGCCGCAGATGATGAGGACGATCTTTTGGGCTCCATTTTCTCCAAGAGGCCCACCCTGGCAGAAGAACCACCCGTGCTCTTCCTCGCCCCGGCGGAGGCGGAGCCCCTCCCCAGCACCTCCTCCTCCTCCAGCTGCCACGCGGACCCACATGCCAGCGACGCCGGCGGGGCCCGGGCTCAGGACACCACCACCAAGCCAAGTGGCGCGCGGGCCCCGCCTCTCCCTCGCTGCTCCTCCTCGTCGTTGAAACGGGCGACACCAGAAGGTGCTCTCTCGACCTCGACGCGACACGCTTCACAGTCACCTCCACCCACTCTCAAGAACTGTCTAATCACATAATCTAAGGAGTAATTAACTTTGACTGGCGTCGTGTCTGGCAGCAGCATCGGAGTCGGCGGAGGCGGAGTGCAGCCAGAGCGGCGGCAAGCGGCGGAAGGTGTCGGCGAGCGTGCTGTGCCCGTTCGCCGTGCTGAAGCCCGACGGGCTGGACGGCGGCGCGACGCTGGCGGACATCAACGCGCGCATCCTCATGCGGCCGGCGCGGCCCGTGCGGCACCCCGTCGGCGAGTACGCGTGCGCGCCGCGCGTGCTGGCGGCCGACGCGCCGGGCATCTCCGGCAGGGCCGTCTCGGGGTTCACGAGGCTGCACACCCCCGGCCGCGGCACCATTACCATCATGAGGACGCGAGGCTAATGCATCCATCATTGCAGGCCATGTCTGCCTGCTGCGCCCATGGACGACGATGCATGATGATGGCGTACTCCGTGTAGATTAGCCCGGCTCAATCAGTGCATGGCTAGCTAGATAGACGCTCGATCGCTAGCCAGCAGCACGTAGCAGTACTCCCGATCCCGAGTTCCGATGCCGTGTAATTATATGCTCGATTATTACATAAGGAGTGGGTGAGTGAATGAATAAAATCCTTCCATTTCTCTTCTCCGGATCTCGTTTTTCATCTTCTTCTCGGATGCTCTGATAGCGATAGCGAAGGTTTCCTTGGATCGTCCGTCGCCGTTGCAAGGAACAAAGCCCGGCTGCTGGCCCCTGTCCTTGTGCTCCTGGTAGCCAAGCAGGCTGTGTTTACGGCCGCATACATACAACCCCGAAAAGCTGAAAGCAACTGCCTTTCCTTTTGTCTGCAAGGCGTGGGCCCGCTCCTTAATTCGAGCTGCCTCCATGGCTCTTTGCATGAGATCTTTTTTTCTTTTTGCAAAAGAATGGACTTGACTTGAGCATACATTGTTAATCACCACTCACTGCAAAGCCTTCCTCTGGAATGGCTTCTTTCTGTTTGTTTAAAACAAAACGCTGTCCGGCAAAGAGAATATACGAAGGATAAAGACGGTGGTAGAGCACGGCAGGATAAAAACTACTTCCTTCATTCCACAATGTAGTGCCTATACATTTTTATGAAAGTCAAACTTTATCAACTTTGACCAAGTGTATAGGGAAATTGTCTACATCTACAATACCAAACATATACATTTTGAAAATATAACTCACGATTTATCCAATGATGTGCATTTGGTATTCCAGACGTACCTACTTTTTTATATAAACATGGCCAAAGTTTATAATGTTTGACTTCTGTAAAAATCTATAGGCACTACATTATAAAAGCGGAGGGAGTACCAAAGTAAAAAAGATTAAGAAATAAAGAAAGACAGTCGAGAGGATTTGATTTGAGGAAACGAAAGCAGGGTTCGGGACGGGAGCAAGGTAAAAAAGCAAAGCGCGACGGGTTCATCATTGTGGTCACGCAAAAGCAGAGCAAAGCGTGGCCGCCGGGACACTGTAGCGTGCTCGCCCGCTACACGGGCAGGGCAGGGCACGGCACGGCGGCGAACGCTACGGCGGAGCAGAGCATGTCGCAGAAGGGAAATGTTCCCCCTGCCCTGCTGCTGCGATTCAAATGAGAGGGTACGTAGGTCGATCGAGTGGCTGGTGGTAGGAAAAGTCAGGGCGCACAAGGTTCCAGGACTGCCGATGATGCACGCGGCAAGTCAACACGCCGCTGGGAGATAATGTGGGCATGCCTGATTGTTCATGGGGATTTCGTAGGGCACAGGTGGTGGATTCCGGCAGAATTTGGGCGTCAGTCGTGTGATGAGTGCCGTCCTGGCTCTGTGGCTCAAGGCTGCGGTCAAAGCTGTTTCGTGGATTCCAAACTCATGACATCAATCGGACGGCGTGGACGATGGCTGGCTGTGGGTGTATCTTGTGAATGTGTGTGGTGGGACAGTGGTCGCCAGAGGTTAGGTTAAGGTCAGCCATGCACCAACTTTTGAATTAAATGCGTGGAAGAAGAAGATTGTCGAATAAAAAGTAGTGTTGAGCTTTTCAGTTTCAAAATCTGGAATTCATAATTCAGCTAAAGTTGAATAATTTGAGGCAACTTTTGGTTTGAGGGGATCATAGTTTCGTTTATCATTCGTAAGAATTTGATAATAATGTCCAGGTGGATTTGTAAAATTCATGTCCAGGTGGAAATTTTCTACATTTTTCCTTGGCTACATTTCTTTGAATCACATGTATGAATAGTATCACTGTAGGAAAAAAATCTTATGATTTTTCTCCATTTATCCTTTGAACAAAAGAGGCCATCAGTACCTTTCTGTAGGAGTACTCAAAGTAAATTTCAGATGTGAATATTCTACTCCATCCGTATTTATTTACTTCCAATATTAGCTTGTATTAAGTCAAACTTGGCTAATTTTGACCAACTATAGATAACAAATTATTTACGGCTACAATACCAAACAAATACCATTAGATTCATCATTGAATATATTTTCATGCCATATATACTCACTTTGTCTTAAAATATAAGACAGAGTAAATACTCATATTGTTTATATTTTGAGACATGGGTAGTATTTGTTATGGTAAATACTCGTATTATTTTCAATAAACTTTGTCAAATTTATAAAGTTTCACTTTATACAAACCTAATATGTAGAGTAAAAACAAATGTAGAGAATATTTGCTACGTATAACCTGGAGGATTTTTCTTCTTCCAGCTGAGTATATTAAACCCGACTTATCTCCTTCCCTTGGCAGCTAGGGCAAACTCTTCCCTCCAGACTTTGCCGGTGAGCCCGTGGATTCGTCTCCCCTCCACCTTCCGCTCCGGCGGCCGGTGGCAGGGAGGGGAATCTCGGTGCCTCCGCTTCGGATAGTAGTTCAGGTTAGGATTTTTTTAGTCCTCGCAGGTGTGGCGCTCGGGTGGATGGCGGCGCTTTTTCTTCAAGTTTGTATTTCGTGCTCCGATCCTCCTCGAGTTTGTCCATCTGGACGTAGTTGACAGAGGTCCGGCGTACATTCCTACTGTCTCCTTCGGGCAGTGAGGTTAGGATTTCTCGTCGTGTGGCGAGATTTGGTGTGAGGTGCTTCAGATCTATTCAAGGGTTCAACGACGACAACCACGGCTCCAAGACGCTAGTCCTTAGGGGCACGTGTACGAAGACTTCCCGGCTGGTCAAGCCGGCTCCAATAAGGGAGCGGCGACAGCGGCACGTCGGCGGCTCCTTCTGGCGGAGGTAGTGATCGTTCGGTGGTCTCGGTATCTTGATGCTATTTTTATTATGTTTGAGGTTCTTTGTACTTCCGGTGAACTTTAATAATAAATCTGAATCATTTTCACACAAAAAACTTATCTCTTTTTTTTTACGAAACCATAACATACTATCTATTATTATGTATATGAATATATTGGCATGAAACACATGAGATTCCCTATTTTACCTTCGACCTACCAACAGCTACCACCCATTTGATGCATGGGCCATTCCACCTTGTTGAGACCCCTCTCGTGTTAATTCCCCTCAGACTTGATCCATGCGATTTAAAGTACTCGTGACATAGCGCTGAGGCATTATTTAACGTGAAGAACTTCACGAGGCATGATTCGGTCCAAGGTTTGGTAGAGCTAGAGCGTGCATGCAGTTACTGCTGCACCCACCCACCTACATGTAAGTTGGCCTACACATGTTAACGTGCGCGGCAAACTTGTGGCTGGAATCAGTGCAGATCAACTCTGGGCCTGTAATTAGTGCATCTGCAGAGTATATATTTGGTTTCGAAGCTGCGGGCTAATGCGGGCCTGACAGTGTTCCAAACTTCCAACACACAAAAATAATGCAGATTTTGACTGCTGAAAGCTTATGACAAGGCGGCAGGAAAGGCATGCAGACAGAGGAAAAGTCGAGTTGAATTCGTTGCATGCACGCATGTTTGCTGACATCTTAATACCAGGGACGATAAGCTGCTAGTGACAATTGCACCACCATTTAAACGCAATGAAGCATGCAACGCGGCCGTACGCCTCACGATAATGCGACGTACGCTCCTCGCAAATCAGTCAGTGATGTTTCCACTAGCTGCCTCCCCGGTTGGAACCCTCCCTCTCTCACGCACAAGTCAAAACCTCAGCTTTCTATGATTGCTTTCATGGCTACGGAGATTTGAAATGGTACGTGCGTGTGCCCCCTGCCGGCCGCCGATCATGGGGCGTACGAGCTAGCTAGCCTCCCGGGGCAAGCGGACAAGGGGGAGAGAAGAGAAAAACATGACAAGCCAAAGATCGCAGAGGGACGTGCATGCTGACATGCAAGTCGAGCAGTGTACCGTGTACGCACTGCGACTCTGCGAGTGTAGTATAGTACTACGCCCGTGTGTAATGCGACGCAGGGTGGCAAAACAAATCAGATCTGGACGGAGACCGAGAAAACCGGTGTTGGATCGGTTCGGTCGGTATGATTCATGCGTACTATCAATGCGGCCGTACTGCGGAGTAGTACTGCTAGATGCGTGGAAGATCGGATACGGTGGTCAATCATGGCATGGGTCTCCCAGCCAGCCAGTTTGGCTCGCGCCGGCGCGCGAGCGGGGTCATCATGCCGTGTCGCGGCCGGGCCGGCCGCCACCGTCGCCTGCTCGTATTTACTTCTCGTGACAACATTTAGCGTCGCCGCGGTGGCGGCCTGCTTGAGGTTGGTGGCGGTACTGGCGATGGTTAGTCTTTGCTGCCGCTTCAGTTATGCTATGCACCGACGCAACGCCAGCCTTGCGCGCGCCCACCTCAGATCGAGACGAGGAAATGGTTTCTGAATCGGCTCGGTCGACGTCAAAAGCAGAGAGCGGCGGGCAAGTCGCAAGTGCATGGCTTGGTTCCCGTCCTCAACGCTAAGTATTTGAGAAAAGAAAAGAGTATTGCTGGTCATGCTAGCTCATGCATGTATGTAGTACGTATTGCTACTACCTTTTATGTTTTGTTTTCGGGGAGCTTGAAGTGTGCTCATATTTGCAGCGTTAAGGATTTTGGGGAGCAGTACGCCTGCATGCATGGCAAAAGCTACCCACCCTGCCGTGCTAGCGCTGAGAAACTGTGCTGCGGTTGTCGCAATCTCGGCGTGTTGCTACTGCAGAGCTCACCGTACGTGTTTCCGGCGCTACTTTGGTCGACATGAACTAGTGGAGTTGTTACGCTGTACTATAGCAGAACGCTACGTCGCCACCATCCGGTGACTTGTTTGGTGTACGGTGTGCATTCTGTGTTTCTCTAGGATATGTCTGTGTCGTTGAGCTGTTATTATCATGAGGCAAAAATACTCTGCTCTCACTGCTTTTATCTTCCTTTCCTACGACTTGTATGAATCCTGTATTTTTCTTATCGATAATTGTCTGTGTGGTGCAACGGGAGTATACACATGTTAGTATGTTAGTCTGTTACTGCACCTCTATCGTTTGTACATTTGCGGCACTAAAATTTCAGTAAATTTTTATATGCAATGACCGTGATTTACCTGTCATTTTATTGTAAGCACTTATTTGATAAGAACTAATGCCTTTACAAATGAAAAAAATGAATTTTGTACATCAATAAGGCGTGGGGCGGTTAAGCCGTGGTTTTAGGGGCCACCGACAGGAGAAAAGCCAGAGATGAAGGGGGGGGGGGGGGGGGCGGAAATAAAAATAGGGAGGAAGGAGGGGAGAACAAGCAAAATGGGAACCTTATACATTTTTTTAGGTAGTAGAGAGGCGAGATGGCGGCAACTCTCTGAAGATGGAATAAGGTTCTACAAGTCTAGTCAGCGTCTTGGTGGTGCTTCTAGCGTTGAAGGAGGACGTGTAGAGGTTTTTCTACGGCGGATCTTGCGGGATTCAGCCGGCGCTTTGTCTTCGGTGGATCCCCATGAAGCCATTGTTCATTCATCTGTGTTCATGTGTCTACAAGTTGGACCCTTCCAATCTACACTTCTCTTTATCGACGACGATTGCTGTTCTGATGCGCTATTCTATGGGGCCTTAACATGACGACTTTCGGACTGTCTACTACAACCAGAGGCATAGACAAACCCTAGATTGCCTGGGCGATGGCCTGGGGCGTAGTGAGCGACCTCAATGTGGATTATAGCAACACTATCATACTGTAGCCACAATAACCACAGTAGCTCAAAGGATGGCCTGGGGCGTAGAAAGTTCATGAGTACGACACTAATTGCAACAACCTTTGCCCGGCTACAACAATGTTTGCCTAGTTTCGATGAGGGTGGGGTCAGTGGCGAAGCCATGCATGATCTGTGCAGTCAAATGACTACACAAGTTTTTGGCAAAAGCATCATACAATAAGTATATACATGCAGAAAAAATCATAAATACATATATATGACTACACAAATTTGAGTTGACTACACATGAATGAATTTCTCGCACCGCCACTGGGTGGGGTGATGACGGTGATGCGCCTTCAACTCACCCTAGCACTTTTAGTTGTCGCTAGGTGGTGCACTGACCTAGATGTATTTTTTTAGTATTCTTTGTACCACGTTTCAGAAGTTTGTACTCCCTTCAATAAGATTGGAAAAAGCAGTAGGCGTAAGTGAGGCGGTTGGCCTTTGCCTAGTGCATAGGAGGTGCTTAAGCACCCTAACCGCCGCCTAGACGGTAATATAGTTTTTACTATCATGGTGTATTCGTCATATTATATGTGTAAGAATATTAATTTAGGGCATATAAATAATTTAACTACCAACTAGTGGCGTTGCAATATGTTTCGTTTGGCATATCAGTACAATATGTCATGATTTCTTGTTCGAGTAGACAGTTTCTTGCTTGCCCTGCTTAAGCGTGGCTAAACGCGGCACTGCCTTTTCCAATCACTATATGGATAAGAGGGAGTAGCATAATTTGGTGGACTAATCACTGGGGCTAGACCTGACATCCGAAACACATTAATTAAAATATATTCATGCAACGTAGGCGATCGATCAATTGCAGCACAAAAGAAGTGCTGCAGTGCAGTGCATTCTGGGGAACACTGGTAGTCTGGTACGCACCGTGCGATTAGTGCAATGCATGCAGCGCACGTACGTACGCGACCAGAAAGTGACCCAGTGACGAAGGGTTCATGCATGCATGCATGCATGGCCTTCGAAACTTGTGTCGGCGTCGGGGTACGTCTGACGATAGGAAGGAGACCTTCGGCTCGATCTGGGGCCTCTCGACAGGGCCGGCGGCTGGCCGGATCGATCGACCGAGCCCCTACCTGAAAGCACACGAACTGACTGATCGAGAAGGAGGGCCGCGACAAACATAAACGGATGGGGGAAACCAAACTGGTGGCATGCATACACTTGCATTCTCCATACGTACGTGCACGATGATACTAGGTGAGTGCGCACACTGCAAGCGGCGTGGCGTGGATAGGTCGATCGTGTCGGCCGGCCACTGCCAGGCGCTGCATGCGCCATGGGCAGATGTGACGGCACACCGCGCTCGATTGATCGATGATCTCGGCTGCTCGCGCGGAGGCGCACAGGCGCATTGGGTGACCGGCCGGCCGGCCGTGCATGATTGCGCCCCCCACGCTGGCTGCCACGCAGGCTATAGGGTAAAAAAGCGATCGACTGTGAGCAACGCAGACTCCGAGGCACCCCGTCCGTCCGTCTCTCCTGCGACTGGTGTGCCATCGTCCTTTCCCGGACCGGCGGGGGGACCCGACCGCCGGCGCGTGCCGCCGTGGCTAATCGATGGGCGCATGAGTGCGTGCGTCCATGGACGTGCCTGGTCGATCGATGATTTCTTTTCTCCCCAGGAAGAGCATGTCTTCTTCTGTTTAGCAGTGCATGTCGTGCGTACGCGACTGATGTATGCATGTGGTATGCATGCCCTCGACCATGATCCATCCATGCCACGCCACATGCCATGCACGCGTTCTCGGCGCACTACGGCGACTCCACTCCACCGCGGCGGGACACCAGTACAATACACCACTGAGCACTGGCTGGCCGGAGATTTTCAAGCGACAGGCGGGAGCAGAGCGTCCTGGCCCAACCTATGGTACTGCAAATGAAAGCTGTCCGGCCCTCGCTCGAAGGCCAGTACGTGCGTGCAGGTGTGTAGCCTGCCTGCATGCAGCTAGCGGGCGAGCGACATGGCCTGGCCTCGCTTGGCCGCTTTCATTCTGTCCGTGTGCGCCGAACCGAGCCGCACGACGACGGCGAGGACACGCACCGATCGGACGGACGCGGCCTCGCATGGCTACATGGGTTTCGGTACAATGATTGGCGATTTTCGCTCGCCGCGGCACTGTAGAAAGAAATCAGGGGGCTGCAATGCATGCATGCACGGCGCAGGCTGCGGCTGCGACCGGCTAGCTCTACTGCAGAGAGGGTCGGAGGGCTGTGACTGTAGCATGTAGAGTAGGTATATGCCGCGTGCGTCTTGTACGAATATGGTACTCGGAATTCCGTCGGGATCGGGGAGAGGCAGCTTTCTGTCGTGCTGCCGCAGCTTTGCGCTGCCGTTCGTTCAAAGTAATACAGTAATGACCTGGTTTGTTCACCGAGAATAAAAGTTTGAACCATTTTGAGGAGATGGCAAGAGCAAGAGGCCTTCAATCTCTCGGATAACACACTTATGAAGTTATTATTTTTTAACCGGGCTAATCCCCTTTCCATTAAAGATATAACGAAAATACAGCCAAATCCAAGTCCACACAAAAGGGAAAGGGAAAAGGCGAGTTCAAGCACTTCAGGAAAACCTGCTGTGAGCGCTCGCAATCGAAACGCCCACTACGAGGCAAAAACCCTGAAGCACCATCGACACGCAGCTAACATCAACAAGATCAGGTTCCATCACAGCCTACGCGGAGACAACATAATAAGAGTAGCAGACTACAAAGAAAACTACTAAGATCTTCGGATGGAGCTTCACCCCCCCCCCCCCCCCCCCCCCCCAGCTTCAGCGAACGAACTGCAAAAAGCTTCGGTGCCTCTGGCAAATCACTCCATAGTGTCACCAACATACGCGGTCGCACAGAGTCTCATCATCTCCTTGGCATTCTCCTTCAGCAACATTGTGTCACGCTCCAGCTCCATTTTCCCTTCGCCTTTCAGTCACTACACCACAACACTATTTCCCCAACAGACATGTCGTTAGGGAAAACAACGTCCACCGACAGACAATCGGTCGGGAAGGACTATTGCCGACTGACCATGCCTGTTGGGGAAAATCCAGACGGGAAAGCCTTTTCCCGACTGACATATCTTTACCGACCAATAGTTTGACAGCTATCAAAAGCATTCCCGACCGACTTTCTGCTGGCCTTGCTATGAACATTTCCCGACCAATTGTCTGATGATAAACTTTCCCGACCGACTGTCCGATGGTAGTACATTTCCCGACCGACTTTCTCTCGGCCCTGCCATAAACCTTTCCCGACCAACTGTAGGATGTTGTTATCTTTTGCCAACCAACAGTTTGATAGCCTTTTGTTTAGCTGAGCAAGGCTCGTGCCTTGTCAAACAATATCAATCAAGTTGCATATCTCATTACAACACAATATCAATCATGTTACAGTAACTTGCATGTACTCTCAAAATATTAAACCAGAACCAAAGAAGAATATTCTCATAGGCAAAAGTAACTAACTCAAAGGAGGAAACGTTTATGTTTCAACCATGGAGACACCTGATTGGTTTACAAAATGATAGATACATGTCCGACTATTCATTGCTTGCTCCATTACACAAAATGCCCAGTTGACAAGACACCATAGAGGATTACAAAATGATAACTAAAAGACACATTGTTTTTGCTCCATTACACAAAATGTCTAGCTAACGCAAACCGCCATATTCATGGTTCCTTCCTGGTACTCTTGTATGTAATTCCTACAAAGAATAAAATGGTCACCGGTGAATTCATGCATTCATAGAGATAATGGCAAAAATAATAATTGTATAAAGCATCAATGGCAAAAACAAATTGGGATTTTAGTATTATGAAAACATGGCATGTTCTAATTAGAATCTGTGATGGGTTACACATAATAAAGCATCAATGCCACACCGACCCACCATATAGCATGTATCAATCTCCTCAAGCCGCAGACAAGGAAGTATATTAAAAGGAAAAGGAGCATATGCATCAGCTAGCCACAAGGCAACAATTTAGCATGTCCAGACACTCAATTATTGGGAGCAACACATCCACGAACGGACACACGAAAATCATTTTTGAAGAAAAGATTGCACTAGTTTTCTTTATTTTTCTTCTCTGGGGTAGAAAAGAGCGCACTTTGCTGCACTAGACGGCAATACATTAGCAAAATGATTACTATCTAATACACAACTAGGAGTTTCAATGATGAGTGCAGCGCCTGGGAAAAGCATCCTCAAAAACCCACATACATCAGGAGGTTATACATACTTTCCCTATGTTAGAAATGAATTTCAAGGAGAAGACTCTATTCGCAATCATTTCTAAATGCAGTACTAAGCACATGAGGAAATCTGTAACCAGTTCATGAAAATAAATTTCAGAAAACTACAAACCAATAATGAATCTTAATTAACTGCATTCCCTAGGGATGTGTGTTGGGATTAACTAATCTCCATTAAAAATCTAAGTGTATATTCTAAAAAACAGCATAACAGTGATTCACAAGTGTTGCATTTTGATGCAAAATAACAAGAATAATAGCAGTCAACTTAAGAGATCCTAGTGCAACCTATGATGCCCACTTTCGACACCATGGATGCTTTGACAAGAAGATGTCATATTTCCTCAAGTTGTACAGGCACACACCATGCTGACACCAAGGTGCAGTGTACAAATTTCAAGCAAAATTATCACTAGTAGCCTCATTATACATCAAATAATACAAGCCAAGTAGCAAAAATTATCACTAGTCACTACAACATCATACATAAAAAATACAGATTTCGAGAAAAATAGCAGTACACAGAAATCCATTTTGTAGCCTTGAGATAATTGAGTTGGAGAAAGCCCTATGCCTCAGCTTTTAATTCGTTCATGTCATTATTTGAATTTCAAGAAAGCAGAGTGAGAATGGAATGATATTCAAGTTAATCAAATCAACTAATATAATGGAAAACAATGTCATATGGTGTTCATTCATATATAACATCATGATTATGACAAAGCATACCTTAGACATTGTCTTCGGTGTGCTAGTCAATTGTCTCAGGAGAAGAGTGAGATAATCAAGCCATGATACCTCCCTGTAATTACCAACGATTAAAAAACTTAACACAAATCCTCTTGAAAGTCAAATTATATTCTCTGAAGTTACAACATTGCCAAAGGATCTCGAGTTCTAGTAAATGTTTGCCACAAAAAAACTCAACAAATGATCTTATTTTTCAGCTTGAGAATCATAATCTTTCATCTCAAAGATGTGATCTAGGCAGGTTAAGAGACGTCTAAGGCAACCTTTAATTCAGTCATTATGAAGGCACTTGTTCAAAGTAGTTACAACAAAAAATGAGCATGCTATATGTCTACCAACTAGTCCCTCCGTCCCATAATATAAGAGTGTTTTTGCCACTACACCGGTGTCAAAAACACTTATATTATTGGATGGATGGAGTAATAGTTTGCTGGCCATCGAACAGAAATCCATGGTCCACATATTTTTTCTACCAGGTGAAATTATGGTCCTTATCTTAACTAGCCAGAGAGCACCTCATGAGTATGTAGAGCTTGGATGATCTACACGAACATAACTGTTTTCCAATTTGGACCTACAACAGAAGGATATATAATCATTTGACTACACTAACCAATAGAAGTACATCCTAATCCTTTAGCTACAGACCATCCCTTACCTAACGAGCTTTGAAGTTATGAGTTAGCTTGGATTCCCATATGCATATGTATGTGAACGTACATAATAAGATGGACCTATATATGTGAGATGTGGTATAACTCCAAATTCAGCAAATTTGTGTTATGCTTACTTGCTAGTGCTATGCTTCCCCTTCCTTTGTTGATGCGTATAACTCCAAATTTAGCAACGATGTGCTATGTTCCTCCATCCTGTAGTAAATAGGGATAAGCCCATTGAATCAAATCCCCTCACCAAAACCCCAAAAGGTTAAATCCATGGGGGTGGAAATCAACACACTACAGGCAGAGAAGGGAAGAAGGAGACCATACAAGGGAGAGAGATCTTACCCAAAGCCAGAACCTAGAAGCTGCATGTGGATTACAAATTGGTTGGTGCTCGAGCTGATGACGCCGCTGGCCGGGAACCCAACCCAGACAGCTTCTAGGAGGTGTAGCTAGAAACATACACGGGGTTGGACACCACGAGCAGAAGCACCTTCAGGAAGTGCTTCGCCACGGACACAACATGGTCTTCAAGCACAGGGCAGTGCTCCTCTGCAGGAGGTTGAGACTCGTCTTCCGCGGGATCTGCCCGGCGTCCGCGTGACAACGAGGGTTCGAGTGGAGAGAGCGCCTGGTCAGAGGAAGGTTCGAGCGCGTGGGGGAAGGCGGTGTGGGGCGGCAGGATAGCAGGTGCGGGAGCCGCAGGAAGGTGCGGGGACGCGACGGAGAGGCCGGCAGCGGGAGCCCAAGGTGGCTCGCGTGGGGAATGAGGAAAGGGAAACTAGGGATTTGGCTCGCGTGTGTTGTGGCTTTGCTGCAGAGGGGAAAATCATTCGCGGGCTTGGGCCAAATGTTGGCGCTAACTTTAATTCCTGCGCGCGCGCAAGCCCAATTGCAACAGACGGTTGGTCGGCATTATTTACCGACTGATGAATTGATGGGCACAAGAGCTTTCCCGACCGATCATTGGACAACAAATATTTTCGCATTCCCGACCGATTATCTGTCATCGTACGCACAGTTTCCCGACCGACTGTCTGTCACAAGTTTTCCCGACTGACTATCGGTCGGCGATACCGACTTTTCCCAACATACGTCCGTAGGGAATGCAATGTCGTGGTGTAGTGAGTAGACTTGACCAATAAGATAAATGCACACAGGCAGTGAAGTGTTGGGGAACGTAGCAGAAATTCAAAAGTTTCCTACGTGTCACCAAGATCTATCTATGGAGAAACTAGCAACGAGGGGAAGGAGAGTGCATCTACATACCCTTGTAGATCGCTAAGCGGAAGCGTTCAAGTGAACGGGGTTGATGGAGTCGTACTCGTCGTGATTCAAATCACCGATGATCAAGTACTGAAAGGACGACACCTCCGTGTTCAACACACGTACAGCCCGGTGACGTCTCCCACGCCTTGATCCAGCAAGGAGAGAGGGAGAGGTTGAGGAAGACTCCATCCAGCAGCAGCACAACGGCGTGGTGGTGGTGGAGGAGCGTGGCAATCCTGCAGGGCTTCGCCAAGCACCGCGGAAGAGGAGAAGAATTTGGGAGAGAGGGAGGGGCTGCACCAAAGGCAAAAGGTGTGTCTCAAGAGGCCCTCTACCCCCACTATATATAGGGATCCCAAGGGGGTGCGCCAGCCCTAGGAGATCCAATCTCCTAGGGGGCGGCGGCCAGGGGAGGAGTCCATCCCCCCCAAGGCACCTAGGAGGTGCCTTCCCCTTCTGGGACTCTTCCTTTTAGGGTTCCCTAGGCGCATGGGCCTCTTGGGGCTGGTGCCCTTGGCCCATGTAGGCCAAGGCGCACCCCCTACAGCCCATGTGCCCCCCCCGGGGCAGGTGGCCCCACCCGGTGGGCCCCCGGGACCCTTCCGGTGGTCCCGGTACAATACCGATGACCCCGAAACTTGTCCCGATGGCCGAAACAGGACTTCCTATATATAAATCTTTACCTCCGGACCATTCCGGAACTCCTCGTGACGTCCGGGATCTCATCCGGGACTCCAAACAACATTTGGTAACCACATACAAGCTTCCTTTATAACCCTAGAGTCATCGAACCTTAAGTGTGTAGACCCTACGGGTTCGGGAGACATGCAGACATGACCGAGATGTTCTCCGGTCAATAACCAACAGCGGATCCGGATACCCATGTTGGCTCCCACATGTTCCACGATGATCTCATCGGATGAACCACGATGTCAAGGACTCAATTGATCCCGTATACAATTCCCTTTGTCTAGCGGTATTGTACTTGCCCGAGATTCGATCATCGGTATACCGATACCTTGTTCAATCTCATTACCGGCATGTCTCTTTACTCGTTCCGTAACACATCATCCCGTGATCAACCCCTTGGTCACATTGTGCACATTATGATGATGTCCTACCGAGTGGGCCCAGAGATACCTCTCCGTTTACACGGAGTGACAAATCCCAGTCTCGATTCGTGCCAACCCAACAGACACTTTCGGAGATACCTGTAATGCACCTTTATAGCCACCCAGTTACGTTGTGACGTTTGATACACCCAAAGCATTCCTACAGTATCCGGGAGTTGCACAATCTCATGGTCTAAGGAAAAGATACTTGACATTAGAAAAGCTTCAGCATACGAACTACACGATCTCTATGCTAGGCTTAGGATTGGGTCTTGTCCATCACATCATTCTCCTAATGATGTGATCCCGTTATCAATGACATCCAATGTCCATGGTCAGGAAACCGTAACCATCTATTGATCAACGAGCTAGTCAACTAGAGGCTTACTAGGGACATGGTGTTGTCTATGTATTCACACGTGTATTACGATTTCCGGATAATACAGTTATAGCATGAATAAAAGACTATTATCATGAACAAAGAAATATAATAATAACATATTTATTATTGCCTCTAGGGCATATTTCCAACAGTCTCCCACTTGCACTAGAGTCAATAATCCAGTTCACATCGATATGTGATTAACACTCAAGGTCACATCCCCATGTGACTAACACCCAAGAGTTCTGGGTTTGATCATGTTATGCTTGTGAGAGAGGTTATAGTCAACGGGTCTGAACCTTTCAGATCCGTGTGTGCTTTACAAATCTCTATGTCATCTCCTAGATGCATCTACCACGCTCTATTTGGAGCCATTCCAAATAACTGTTCTACTTGGAGCTATTCTAAATTGTTGATCCATTATACGTATCCGGTATCTCTACTTAGAGCTATCCGGATAGGTGTCAAGCTTGCATCGACGTAACCCTTTACGACGAACTCTTTTACCACCTCCATAATCGAGAAAATTCCTTAGTCCACTAGTTACTAAGGATAACTTTGACCGCTATCCTGTGATCCATTCTTGGATCACTCTTGTACCCCTTGACTGACTCATGGCAAGGCACACTTCAGGTGCGGTACTCAGCATGGCATACTGTAGAGCCTATGTCTGAAGTATAGGGGACGACCTTCGTCCTTTCTCCCTATTCTGCCGTGGTCGAGCTTTAAGTCTTAACTTCGTACCTTTACAGCTCAGGCAAGAACTTCTTCTTTGACTGATCCATCTTGAACACCTTCAAGATCATGTCAAGGTATGTGCTCACTTGAAAGTACCATTAAGCGTTTTGATCCATCCTCATAGATCTTGATGCTCAATGTTCAAGTAGTTTATTCCAGGTTTTCTATTGAAAAATACCTTTCAAATAACCCTATATGCTTTCTAGAAATTCTACGTCATTTCTGATCATCAATATATGTCAACAACATATACTCATCAGAAATTCTATAGTGCTCCCACTCACTTCTTTGGAAATACAAGTTTCTCATAAACTTTGTATAAACCAAAAATCTTTGATCATCTTATCAAAAATCATTCCAAATCCGAGATGCTTACTCCAGTCCTTGGAAGGATCGCTGGAGCCAGCACACCTTTTAGCATCCTTAGGATCGACAAAACCTTTCTGATTGTATCGCATACAACCTTTCCTTACGAAAACTGGTAAGGAAACTCGTTTTGACATCCATCTGCCAGATTTCATAAATGCAGCTAATGCTAACATGAATCCGACGGACTTAAGCATCGCTACGGATGAGAAAATGTCATCGTAGTCAACTCCTTGAACTTGTGGAAAAACTCTTCGCCACAAGTCGAGCTTCATAGACGGTGACATTACCATCCACGTCCGTCTTCTTCTTAAAGATCCATTTATCTTAATGGCTTGCCGATCAACGGGCAAGTCCACCAAAGTCCATGCTTTGTTCTGATACATGGATCCTATCTCGGATTTCATGGCTTCTAACCATTTATTGGAATTTGGGCCCACCATCGCTTCTCCATAGCTCGTAGGTTCATTGTTGTCTAGCAACATGACCTTCAAGACAGGATTACTGTACCACTCTGAAGTAGTACGTATCCTTGTCACCCTACGAGGTACGACAGTGACTTGATCCGAAAATTCATGATCACTATCATAAGCTTCTACTTCAATTGGTGTAGGTGCCACATGAACAACTTCCTGTGCCCTGATACACACTGGTTGAAGTGATGGTTCAATAACCATATCAAGTCTCCACCATCGTCCCACTCAACTCTTTTGAGAGAAACTTTTCCTCGTGAAAGGACCCGATTCAAGAAACAATCCATATTTCTTTCGGATCTGAATTAGGAGGTATACCCAACTATTTTGGGTGTCCTATGAAGATGCATTTTATCCACTTTGGGTTCGAGCTTATCAATCCTGAAACTTTTTCATATAAGCGTCGCAGCCCCAAACTTTTAAGAAACGACGACTTAGGTTTCTCTAAACCATAATTCATACGGTGTCATCTCAACGGAATTACGTGGTGCCCTATTTAAAGTGAATGTGGTGTCTCTAATGCCTCACCCATGAACAATAGTGGTAATTCGATAAGAGACATCATGGTACGCGCCATATCCAATAGGATGCAACTATGATGTTCGGACACACCATCACACTATGGTGTTCCAGGCGGTATTAATTGTGAAACAATTTCCACAATGTCTTAATTGCGTGCCAAAACTCGTAACTCAGATATTCATCTCTATGATCATATCATATACATTTTATCCTCTTGTCACAATGATCTTCTACTTCACTCTGAAATTACTTGAACTATTCAATAATTCAGACTTGTGTTTCATCAAGTAAATATATTCAACATCTACTCGAATCATCTGTGAAGTAAGAACATAACGATATTCACTGCATGCCTCAGCACTCATTGGACTACACACATCAAAATGTGTTACTTCCAACAAGTTGCTATCTTGTTCCATCTTACTGAAACCGAGGCTTTTCAGTCATCTTGCCCATGTGGTATGATTTGCATATCTCAAGTGATTCAAAAACAAGTGAGTCCAAACGATCCATCTGCATGGAGTTTCTTCATGCGTATACACCAATAGACATGGTTCGCATGTCTCAAACTTTTCAAAAACGAGTGAGTCCAAAGATCCATCAACATGGAGCTTCTTCATGCTTTTTATACCATTATGACTTACATGGCAGTGCCACAAGTAAGTGGTACTATCATTACTATCTTATATCTTTTGGCATGAAAAATGTGTATCACTACGATCGAGATTCAATAAACCATTCCTTTAGGTGCAAGACCATTGAAGGTATTATTCAAATAAACAGAGTAACCATTATTCTCTTTAAATGAATAACCGTATTGCGATAGTCATAATCCAATCATGTCTATGCTCAACGCGAACACCAAATAACAATTATTCAGGTTTTAACACCAATCTCGATGATAGAGGGAGCGTGCGATGCTTGATCATATCAACATTGGAAACACTTCCAACACATATCGTCAGCTCACCTTTAGCTAGTCTCCGTTTATTCCGTAGCTCTTTTATTTCGAGTTACTAACACTTAGCAACTGCACCGGTATCTTAATACCCTGGTGCTACTAGGAGTACTAGTAAAGTACACATTAACATAATGTATATCCAATATACTTCTATCGACCTTGCCAGCCTTCTCATCTACCAAGTATCTAGGGTAATGCTACTCCAGTGGTTGTTCCCTTATTACAGAAGCACTTAGTCTCGGGTTTGGGTTCAACCTTGGGTTTCTTCACTAGAGCAGCAGCTAATTTGCCGTTTCATGAAGTATCCCTTCTTGCCCTTGCCCTTCTTGAAACTAGTGGTTTCACCAACCATCAACAATTGATGCTCCTTCTTGATTTCTACTTTCGCGGTGTCAAACATCACGAATATCTCAATGATCATCATATCTATCCCTGATTTGTTATAGTTCATCACAAAGCTCTAGCAGCTTGGTGGTAATGAGTTTGGAGAAACATCACTATCTCATCTGGAAGATCAACTCCCACTCGATTCAAGTGGTTGTTGCACTCAGACAATCTGAGCACAAGCTCAACGATTGAGCTTTTCTCCCTTAGTTTGCAGGCTAAGAAAATCGTCGGAGGTCTCATACCTCTTGACGTGGGCACGAGCCTGAAATCCCAATTTCAGCCCTTGAAACATCTCATATGTTCCGTGATGTTTCCAAAAACGTCTTTGGTGCCTCTACTTAAACCATTTAATTGAACTATCACGTAGCTATCAAAACGTGTATGTCCGATGTTCGCAACATCGACAAACGATGTTTGGGGTTCAGCACACTGAGCGGTGCAGTAAGGACATAAGCTTTCTACTGATCGCATAATTGCTACTATCAACTTTCAACTATATTTTCTCTAGGAACATATCTAAACAGTAGAACTAAAGCGCGAGCTTACGACATAATTTGCAAAGATCTTTTGACTATGTTCAAGATAATTAAGTTCATCTTATGAACTCCCACTCAGATAGACATCCCTCTGGTCATCTAAGTGATCACATGATCCGAGTCAAACTAGGCCGTGTCCGATCATCACGTGAGACGGACTAGTCATCATCGGTGAACATCTTCATGTTGATCGTATCTACTATACGACTCATGCTCGACCTTTCGGTCTCCGTGTTCCGAGGCCATGTCTGTACATGCTAGGCTCGTCAAGTTAACCCTAAGTGTATTGCATGTGTAAATCTGTCTTACACCCGTTGTATGTGAACGTAAGGATCTATCACACCCGATCATCACGTGGTGCTTCGAAACGACGAACTGTAGCAACGGTGCACAGATAGGGGAGAACACTTCTTGAAATTGTTGTAAGGGATCATCTTATTTACTACCATCGTTCTAAGTAAACAAGATGCATAAACATAATAAACATCACATGCAATTATATAGTAGTGACATGATATGGCCAATATCATATAGCTCCATTGATCTCCATCTTGGGGCTCCATGATCATCTTCGTCACCGGCATGACACCATGATCTCCATCATCATGATCTCCATCATCGTGTCTTTATGAAGTTGTCTCGCCAACTATTACTTCTACTACTGTGGCTACCAGTTAGCAATAAAGTAAAGTAATTACATGGCGTTGTTCAATGACACGCAGGTCATACAATAAATAAAGACAACTCCTATGGCTCCTGCCGGTTGTCAAACTCATCGACATGCAAGTCGTGATTCCTATTACAAGAACATGATCAATCTCATACATCACATATATCATTCATCACATCCTTTTGGCCATATCACATCACATAGCATACCCTGCAAAAACAAGTTAGACATCCTCTAATTGTTGTTTGCATGTTTTACGTGGCTGCTATGGGTTTCTAGCAAGAACGTTTCTTACCTACGCAAAAACCACAACGTGATATGCCAATTGCTATTTACCCTTCATAAGGACCCTTTTCATCGAATCCGATCCGACTAAAGTAGGAGAGACAGACACCCGCTAGCCACCTTATGCAACTAGTGCATGTCAGTTGGTGGAACTAGTCTCACGTAAGAGTACGTGTAAGGTCGGTCCGGGCCGCTTCATCCCACGATGCCGCCGAATCAAGATAAGACTAGTAACGGCAAGCATATAGAACAACATCAATGCCCACAACTACTTTGTGTTCTACTCGTGCAAAGAATCTACGCAATAGACCTAGCTCATGATGCCACTGTTGGGGAACGTAGCAGAAATTCAAAAGTTTCCTACGTGTCACCAAGATCTATCTATGGAGAAACTAGCAACGAGGGGAAGGAGAGTGCATCTACATACCCTTGTAGATCGCTAAGCGGAAGCGTTCAAGTGAACGGGGTTGATGGAGTCGTACTCGTCGTGATTCAAATCACCGATGATCAAGTACTGAAAGGACGGCACCTCCGTGTTCAACACACGTACAGCCCGGTGACGTCTCCCACGCCTTGATCCAGCAAGGAGAGAGGGAGAGGTTGAGGAAGACTCCATCCAGCAGCAGCACAACGGCGTGGTGGTGGTGGAGGAGCGTGGCAATCCTGCAGGGCTTCGCCAAGCACCGCAGAAGAGGAGAAGAATTTGGGAGAGAGGGAGGGGCTGCACCAAAGGCAAAAGGTGTGTCTCAAGAGGCCCTCTACCCCCACTATATATAGGGATCCCAAGGGGGTGCGCCAGCCCTAGGAGATCCAATCTCCTAGGGGGCGGCGGCCAGGGGAGGAGTCCATCCCCCCCAAGGCACCTAGGAGGTGCCTTCCCCTTCTGGGACTCTTCCTTTTAGGGTTCCCTAGGCGCATGGGCCTCTTGGGGCTGGTGCCCTTGGCCCATGTAGGCCAAGGCGCACCCCCTAAAGCCCATGTGGCCCCCAGGGGCAGGTGGCCCCACCCGGTGGGCCCCCGGGACCCTTCCGGTGGTCCCGGTACAATACCGATGACCCCGAAACTTGTCCCGATGGCCGAAACAGGACTTCCTATATATAAATCTTTACCTCCGGACCATTCCGGAACTCCTCATGACGTCCGGGATCTCATCCGGGACTCCGAACAACATTCGGTAACCACATACAAGCTTCCTTTATAACCCTAGCGTCATCGAACCTTAAGTGTGTAGACCCTACGGGTTCGGGAGACATGCAGACATGACCGAGATGTTCTCCGGTCAATAACCAACAGCGGGATCTGGATACCCATGTTGGCTCCCACATGTTCCACGATGATCTCATTGGATGAACCACGATGTCAAGGACTCAATCGATCCCATATACAATTCCCTTTGTCTAGCGGTATTGTACTTGCCCGAGATTCGATCGTCGGTATACCGATACCTTGTTCAATCTCGTTACTGGCAAGTCTCTTTACTCGTTCCGTAACACATCATCCCGTGATCAACCCCTTGGTCACATTGTGCACATTATGATGATGTCCTACTGAGTGGGCCCAGAGATACCTCTCCGTTTACACGGAGTGACAAATCCCAGTCTCGATTCGTGCCAACCCAACAGACACTTTCGGAGATACCTGTAATGCACCTTTATAGCCACCCAGTTACGTTGTGACGTTTGATACACCCAAAGCATTCCTACGGTATCCGGGAGTTGCACAATCTCATGGTCTAAGGAAAAGATACTTGACATTAGAAAAGCTTCAGCATACGAACTACACGATCTCTATGCTAGGCTTAGGATTGGGTCTTGTCCATCACATCATTCTCCTAATGATGTGATCCCGTTATCAATGACATCCAATGTCCATGGTCAGGAAACCGTAACCATCTATTGATCAACGAGCTAGTCAACTAGAGGCTTACTAGGGACATGCTGTTGTCTATGTATTCACACGTGTATTACAATTTCCGGATAATACAGTTATAGCATGAATAAAAGACTATTATCATGAACAAAGAAATATAATAATAACATATTTATTATTGCCTCTAGGGCATATTTCCAACATGAAGACAATCTCAAAAGAAGATGACATTTTCTTAAATTCAAAAGTAGCCTGGTTTCTACGATTCCAAATAGGCCAGCACACAGCCGCTAGGCCCACTGTGAAATATCGCTCCCCCTGAGGGAGGAAAGCATAGCACCAAGAGTAAAATTGACACAAATTGTTGGGGCATAAATCTGTACCAAGCATTTCCCCAACTGTGCACCAAGCTATCCTTGCCACAGGGCAAAGAAAGAACAAATGTAGATATGTTTCTCTACAGTCACAAAAGGAACAACGAGGATTGCTAGCCCACTTTCTACGTTTCATAACATCTCTGGTTAGAATAGCATCTTGAAAAAGTTGCCAAAGAAAGATCTGTATTTTGACAAACAATTTAGCCTTCCAAATCCATCTGTAGTCACAGCCAACCAGGTCTTTCTCTAAGTAAGAGTACACAGATTTAGTTGTGTATCTGCCTTTGGAGTTAAAAACCCATACTATCTCATCTTGGCCAGTCGAGGGTTCAAGACTATCAACGGTGTTCTTGACCTCCTCATACTAACAGGTTAGATCAACATTCAATCCGCGCGTAAAAATCTCTCCACTGACACGGTCCCTAAATTGGGCAATTGTGTCACCCTAATAGTTAGCAATACTAAACAGATTTGGGTATGCCACACATAAAGGGGGATGACTGCCAATAGGGTCATACCACACTCTGGCAATGTTGCCATCATTGACAATCACTTTCCTCCCAGCCATATAAAGTTCTTTGAGCAAAGCTTTCCAAACAGGGGAATCATTGAACTTGGTTTTAACATTAGCTACAGAGTTATTTCTCAGATATTTTGCTCTCACTACTTCTTTCCAGAGCCCTTCCCCTGTATCTAATCCACCACCATTTTGCTAAAAGAGATATGTTCTATTTGTGAAGATCTTTAATGCCTAGACCTCCTTTTTTCTTAGAACAGCACACCCGTGTCCACTTAACCAGATAGTACCGCCTTTGCCCATCCCTCCACACCAAAAGAATTTACGACGATACTTGTCTAGTCTCTCAATAAAGGTTTTAGAGAGCAGGAACATCGACATATAGTAGTATGAGATGCTCGATAAGGACGAATTTAGCAAGGTCAACCTCCTACCAGACGAGGCCGAATTGTCGATCTAGGAGTCGCAACATTTGAGATATCGAATAGCAACATATTCCCAATCAGAATTCCCTAAAGAAGAATAACTAACCGACACTCCCAGGTATTTCATAGGGAAGTGCCCTATTTGACACCCAAACAAATCAACATATTTTTGAAGGACAGAATCATCCCCACCCACACACAACACCTCACTTTTAATAAAACTGATTTTTAGGCCAGACATTAGCTCAAACAGATATAACAAAAGCTTAAGATTGACCGCTTTGTCAATACCATCTTCAATGCAGATAATCGTGTCGTCTGCGTATTGCAAAACAGCAACCCCATTAGGAATAAGGTCAGCTGCCAACCCACTAAACAGACCATTTTTCTGGGCATTGAGAATCATTTTAGTAAGGCACTCAACTGCTAGGATAAAGAGAAAGGGAGATATAGAATCTCCTTGTCGGACCCCTTTGCAGCTTTGGAAATAAGGTCCCACAGAATTATTAATCTTGACACTAACTGTGCCATTTCGAAGGATCCGACTAATCCACTCACACCACTTATCATTGAATCCTCTCATTCTATGGCACTCTAATAGAAAGTCCCAGTTGACCTTATCATATGCTTTCTCGAAGTCAAGCTTCCGGAAAATCCCGACCTTTTCCTGACTTGAGTATGGTGCAATACCTCATGCAACGTCAATATCCCATCCATAATATTGCGTCTTTCAATAAAGGCAATCTGATGTCGACTGGTAAGTTTATCAGCAAACTTCGCCACTCTATTATCCAGAACCTTGGTTATGAGCTTATAAGGACAACGCAACAAACAGATGGGACAAAATTCTTGAATTTTTCTTGCTCCATTGATCTTAGGAATCAGGGTAATAGTCCCATAATTCAATCTCTCTACATCTAGGGAGCCTTCGTGAAAAGCCGTGAATAAATTCATGATATCTTGTTTAACAATATCCCAACAAAATCGATAGAATTCTGTCGGGATATTGTCGGGACCAGGGGCTCTGTTACTCTTCATATAAAATAAAGCTTTCTTGACCTCCTCCTCACTAAAAGGCCTGGTCAGAAATTCATTATCCTCAGCTGTTAATTTTTTGTTGTCCCCCCAAGTATCAGGGTCTAAATGAAATAGATTCCCTGGGGCTGGTCCAAAGAGTTCCTTGTAGAACCCTGTAGCATGCTTAAGTAGATTCTCAGTCCCCTCAATGGTAGTATCACCATGCGAGAAGGAGTGAATGGTATTCTTTCTTTTCTTTCCATTGGCAATCCTATGAAAAAAGCAGTATTCTGGTGTCCTTTTAGCAGCCATGTCTGATGGGACAGTTGAAGCTAGAATAACTCCTCATTAATCATAAGTTGTTGTAGATCACCGCCAAGGGTAGCATGTTTGTCTAACATGTCAGAGTCGACGGGTCCTTGCTCTTCCATAGATTCTATGGTAGCTAGTTCCTCTTTGATCATTTTCTTCCTTTTCTTTTCGTGACCAAAATTTTCAGATCCCCATCCTTTAAAAAAATTCTTGAAACATTTTAATTTGATATTGAGTACATCAATTGGATCAGAAGATTTAACAGGTCTCTGCCAGATTTTTTAACCAAAGGCAGAAATTCCTCATTGGTCATCCAACTCATCTCAAATATAAACTCTCTAGGTTTAGGTGCGTGGGGGCAAGCACTATTAGTAAACAGAAGGAGGGGATTGTTGTCAGAGATGTCTCTAACCAGCTTTCTAGCAGTGACCAAAGGAAATATATCTTCCCATTCACTATTCATAAGGATTCTATCCATTTTTTGTAGAGAAGGATGGGCCTGATTATTCGACCAAGTAAACAAGCCCCCTTCAACATAAATCTCACGCAAGCACATAGTGTTGATGATGGCATTAAACCTATCAACATACTGTGAAACCACCATATTTTTGTTTTTTTCTCCACAATGCCTTAAGATATTAAAGTCTCCCCCAACTATATAGCCATTGATAAATGGCTACAAAAACTGGCGAGTTTAGAGAGGAATTCCTCTTTGTACTCATCATGAGCAGCAAATAAACATTTAGCAAAGCCCAAACACATTGTTTTGCCACATCAAATACAATAACTTGTAGTATATATTTACCCATAGACCAAGAAACAATCTCCAAATTTTTTTAGAACCATGGCTTACACTACACCATGGTGGGGGTACAATCAGATGTCACAAATTGTGCTACGTTTTGGGGTACAACACCTATCAGGTAGAAATCGCCTTGTCTGTGACATGTTGCTGCCAATTCATGGGCAACGCTGTTTAAAGCCCGGCCGACCACGCTGATCTTGCACACTGCGTATCTACCCATCAACATCTTGATATCGGTTACCAGGGCATGGTTGGCTGATTTGCAGGTTCCCGGTGTTGCTAGGTCTCGTCCTAGCCTGGCATAGTCGACCTCAAGCACTAAGCCTCCACTGATCAGGTTTGAGAGTTCCATCAGGCTCATAAGAACTGCCGCTGCTTCCGCTTCCTCTACTGTGTTGCAGCGATGCAAACGTCAGCCCACCTACGCCATGATTTCTCCTCGACAGTTCCTGGCCACTACCCCGCCCCATGCCTCACCTGTTTCTTGGAAGTAACTTGTGTCACAATTCAGTTTTACCATACCTGGGTCTGGGGTGGTCCAATGATCTGCCTTTGTAATTGGTATTTTGCATGGACTGTCAGGAAATAGGCGGGCATGCTTCTTCCTCGAGCTCGATTCCGGCTTGCATTGGCCACTTGTCAGTTCATCATTGAGTCTGATTAGGTACTGGGCTGCTCCCGACACCGTGTCCTTTCTATCACCATGGATTATATTATTTCTTAAGCTCCAACTCTGCCATAGAATCAGTAGTATCTTATTTCTGACCGTTTCTGAATTAGCCAATAGCAGGTTCTGCAGCCAATCTGGTCCCGAGCGGGAGAACTGAGATTCCTTTGGAATGTTCCAATGGTCCCTCATTGCATGCCTCAGTGCCCTGCTCCTGGTGCATGACACAGTAGCGTGGAACTCATCTTCTTTTTCAACTCCACAGATGTCGCAGACATCCTCATTCACTAGTGTTCTACGGAGAGAGTTGTGCTTTGTTGCCAGGGATTCAGTGGCTACTCTCCAACCAAAAATCTTCACTCTCTCGGGAACACTTGCTTTCCATATCGCATCCCAAACGCTACGCTCTCCTGGATTACTTGTGGAGCTTGTGGCTTGGCTTCTTCTTCTTCTTCTTCTTCTCAGGTTGTCCGCAAGTTTGTACGCGCTTCTGACTGTAAAGACACCTGTGTTCTCATAGTGCCACGCCACATGATCCTCTATTCCACTTGCTAGGATTCTTATCTTACATATTTCATCCACGTCAAAAGGTTGGAAAATTTGTCTCACCAGCTCTGTATTCCATTCTCGTGTCTCTGGGATGATAAGTTGGTTCACCCATCGGAGACGCGATCTTCTAATGAAGGTAGCTGTCTTAAGCCCCTCATTCCTCGGGATCCACTGGTCTCTTATGATTTGGATTTTCCTCCTGTCCCCCACACGCCAAATGAGGCCTTCCTTGAGTAGCTCAAGACCAAATTCAATTCCTCTCCAAGCCGGGGAAGCATCGGAGCTGAATACTGTGTCAAGTAAATTGCCATGGGGAAAGTACTTTGGTTTAAGTATATGTGCACAAAGACTGTTAGGGTTTTGCAAAATCCTCCACCCTTGCCTAGCGAGGAGTGCTTGGTTAAACAGGTGCATGTATCGAAAACCCATCCCTCCATTTCTCTTTGCTTTTGTCATGTTATCCCAAGACATCCAATAAACCTTTCTTTTCTCTTCCTTATCCCCCGACCAGAAGTCCCTTATAACTTTCTCATACTTCTCACAGAAGCTCTGGGTAAACTTGAAAATTCCCATGGGGTAGGTTGGCAGGGCTTGGGCAACTGATTTGACGTTCACTTCCTTTGCTGCTTGGGACATGAACCTCTCATTCCAGTCATTACACCTCTTCTCGAATTTATCCATGATTGGAACAAAATTTTCATCCTTCATTCTCCCTTCTGGGGTTGGGAGCCCAAGGTATTTGCTCTCGAAGGAGGCAGAAACCACTCCCAGGGTGTTCATTATGCTCTCTCGCTCTTGACTCGGACACGCCTCACTGAATAAGAGCGAACATTTATCCTGACTGAGAAGCTGGCCGGTTGCCTTTTGGAAAGTGTTGAGGACATTCTTCACTTTACTTGCTTGTTCCGTCGAGGCCTTAAAAAACAAGAGACTGTCATCCGCAAAGAGCAGGTTCGATATCCCCGGGCTCCCCCACGCAATTTTTATTGGGTTTATGCTCCCTGTAGCCACTTCTCTGTTCAGCAAAGTAGCAAGTTCATCAGCCACAAGAAGGAATAAATAGGGGCTTAACGGGTCTCCTTGTCTGAGGCCTCTCGAGGGGAAGAATGGTTCCAACAATTCACCATTGCACTTGACTGTATACCTCACTGATCTTACACAAATCATCACCCAGTTAATCCACCTTGGATCAAAACCTATCTTCTGGAGTGCTTTTTCCAAGAAGTTCCAGTCAACCAGATCGTAGGCCTTTGCCAAGTCCAACTTATAGGCACAGTAGGTGTCCCTCTGGTTTTTGCAGTGCTGGATTTTGTGAAAGCATTACCAGCTTTACCAGTGGAGGGAATCCAACTCCACTCCAGGGTATTATAGGGATCAATCATCCTAAGGAAACTAGAAGATAATTTTTTTTTCTTCATAGTCTCCTGTAAACACAAAAAATCTAGGGAATGATCTTTTATAAGATCAGAGAGGCAGGTTGTCATCCCTTTTTACCCGCCCCTCTGCAATTCCAGAAAATATCATTCATTTAGGGCGTCCCCCCTCCTTCCCCTGGTCACTCTACTAGGAGACTTAGCAGCATTACCAGAGTTGGCAGTGGACTCCACTGCCTTTTGGCTTCTAGTTCTAGGTTTGGATAGAGGTGTCTGATTTTTTTATTGTTTCGTTTTTTCCTAGACCCAATCACAGTGAAATCAGAGATATCATAGTCATGCTCATCTCCCCACCTTAAGTTAATGGGTATATCTTCTCCTTTCCCATTAGTAATGAACATAACCTCGTCGGGAGGTATAGATTTTTCAACTACATTGTTCCTAACATTCTCAAGTTCTCTAAGTATATCAATCTTAGAAAACTCCATATCTGGGATCATTACCCCCATTTTTTAGCTCTAAGCATCATATCAGGATTAGATAAAAAAACAAAGGAGTTAGCAGTAGAATTGATACCTTCCAGTTCTCTTTTCTTAGTAGCCACTCTGGCCGTGTCCTCCACTTCCTCCAGATTGGTCAGCGTGTTCCTGGCACTGAACCTGAGCACATTTACAGGTAAGAGGGGAGGTGTGGGGATCACCTCACCACAAAAATCGCTAGCAGATTCACGTGATTGCACACTATACTCAACTGTAATATCTTCATCAACAGCAAAAGGGCCTTCCATCTCTATCACCTTAATAGTTCCTTTCACACTTTCAGCATATGATTTGTTCATAGTATTTGTCGGATGTTGGGTTTCGGCAGACCCTTGAGGTTTGAACTCTGGGGTGCGCACGAAGATCTCTCCCCTATCTATCTATGCCCGATCATCTCATGAGATCTAAGCTAAAAACGATGAACAACACAAGGGACACGAGATTTATACTGGTTCGGGCCACCGTTGTGGTGTAATACCCTACTCCAATGTGTGGTGTGGTGGATTGCCTCAGGGGCTCATGATGAATAGTACAGGGGAAGAACGGCCTCGCGAGAGGTGTTCTTGAGCTGGTGCGATGAACTGCTTGGGTGAGTTTGAGTTTGATCGCCTCTCCCTCTCTAGTCTTCCCCAAATCTCTCTCTCTTACTCTATGGTGGCTAGCTCTATTTATAGAGGCCCTGGGCCTCTTCCCAAATATTGAGCGAGAAGGGCGCCAACAACGGCCATTTCGAAGGGGGACATCTAGTACAAGTTAACCTGACTAAAGTTGGTCTTCGGCTGCCAAAAGCACTAGTGATGACGCCGTCTTGGGCTCCACGGTGACCTCCATCCTGCCGCTCCGCTGGTCTTGGTCTCATTGCACTGAAATGGCAACCTTTGCCTGATGCCTCGGTACTCCACATCTGTGCTTGCCCCCTTCGCACCAAAGAGGAAACAAGGACACTGCACAGGCCGGCGCCCGCCTGGTCTCGATCATCATGGCTTGCATCATGAGCACCTCGCGAGGTATCCTGCCTTGATCTCTCCGCCTCCTCGCGAGCCTGCCTGGCGAGGCCATCCCTGAGGAAGCCTTGCATCGTCCGCCCCGTGAGGCTTGGCCCCTCGTGAGGGTCTTGAGTCTTGTACTGATGAAGACGGGCCGTACTGGGCCACCACTTGAGCCACGCCGCAGGCCGCAGGCAGGCAAGTCTGGGGACCCCCGTTCCCAGAACACCGACAGTATTCTTCTTAGTACTATGAAGAACAGTCTGGATACACACATCTTGAGACATAGAGCTTTTCTTTTCACTGAACTTTTCACCAGCAGCAAGAGCCTCCTGTTCCATGTTGTGGATCAATAGGGTATCATGATTCGAGCTATCAGAAGTGATTGAAACTAGTGATTCCATAGGATCAGTAGCATATTGCTTTCCCAACGGACTCATGTCCCTCACATCAGCTCTCCCTCTAGAGGAACTCCCAATAGGGTTTTCGAGTATGTTTGTTCTTTTTTGTTTCTTCATCGAAGGGCCTCCCTGATCAGCATGTGCCTTATTACGAAGACTCACTCTGACTGGATCTCTCACCAACACTTGCTCCACATTGAAGGTAAAATCATATAATAGATCCCCAGGACTGACTCAGCCACTGGTACGATCTCATCAACATCACGACATCCTAACTTGACTCTTACAAAATCAGGGCGATGTAAAGTGGCCTTATCTATTGATACGTCTCCAACGTATCTATAATTTATGAAGTATTCATGCCATGTTTACAATAATTTTATATGATTTTGGTATGATTTACATGGAACTAACCTGGACTAACGCTGTTTTCTGCAGAACTACCAGGGTATTGTTTTTTGTGCAGAAATGAAATTTCTCCAAATGAGCTGAACCTTTTTTATGATTTTTTTGGAACAAAAGAGACCCCCGAAGCTTCATGGGAGGGCCAAAAGAGCCATGAGGAGGGCACAACCCACCGGGGCCCGCCTGGGCCCTTGCCCGTGCCCCGATGTATCGTGCTCACCTCGAGGCCCATCTGGACGTGAGACCGATGCCAACAATTCCTATAAATAGAGAAACCATCAGAAATAACCCTATATCGAAAGTTCCGCCGCCGCAAGCCTCTGTAGCCACCGAAAACCAATCGGGACCCCATTCTGGCACCCTGCTGGAGGGGGGAATCATCTCCGGTGGCCATCTTCATCATCCCGGCGGCCACCACGATGAGGATGGAGTAGTTCACCTCGGGGCTGAGGGTTTGTACCAGTAGCTATGTGTTTAATCTCTCTCTCTCTCTCGCGCGATTTTGAGATGTCACAATCTTGATGTATCATGGGCTTTGTTAACATAGATGGATCATAGATGTTTCTCCCCTCTCTACACTTGTTGTGATGAATTGAGTCTTTACCCTTTGAAGTTTTGTCTTGTCGGATTGAATGTTCAGATCTAAGAACACATGATATATGTCTTGCATATGAATACCCATGGTGACAATGGGGTATTATTTTGATTCACTTGGTATATGTTATGGCACTCAACTTGCGGATTCCCGAGGTGACTTTGGGGTAATCTATGCATAGGGGTTGATGCACGTTTTTATTATCTTTTCTTCGATAGAAACTTTGGGGTCTCCTTGTAGTTCTTTGTGTTAATTGAGTATTATGAATCTGAAATTCTTTGATACATATCGTATAATTAACTCACGGATACTCGCGGTGACACTGGGGTATCTAGGTGACATTAGAGTTGGTTGATATGTATCATATGGTGTTATTTTAGTATGAACTCTTGATTAGATCGATTGAAAAGAATAGCTTGCTGTTATTTTAGTACGAACTCTAGGACAGATTGATCGGAAAGAATAGCTTTGAGGTGGTTTCGTACCCTACAAACAATTTCTATCTTTTGTGCTCTGCTAATAGGAACTCGGGAGTGATTCTTTATTGCACTTTGAGGGATAATCATATGATCCAACTATGTTAGCATTGTTGAGAGATCACACTAGTGAAAGTATGCACCCTAGGCCTCATTTTCCATCATTGCAATACCGTTTGTGCTCTATTTTACTATTTACTACCTTGCTGCTTTTTATTGTTTGCACTACAAAAACTCATATCTACTATCCATACTACACTTTTATCACCATCTCTTCACCGAACTAGTGCACCTATACAATTTTCCATTGTATTGGGTGTGTTGGGGACACAAGAGATTTCTTGTATTTGATTGCAGGTTTGCTCGAGAGATACTATCTTCATCCTATGCCTCCCACGGATTGATAAATCTTAGGTAATCCACTTGAGGGAAAATTGCTACTGTCCTACAAAACTCTACGCTTGGAGGCCCAACACGTGTCTACAAGAATAAAGTTGCATAGTAGACATCATATATCTACAGTGGTACTCCTGCCAGAGAAGCTACAAAAGCAACATTCCTCTCACATCTCTTGTCCATTGGGATCCTACCCACCTCAACCCAAGCTTTTTCCAGTATCCCTTTAGCACCATCATCATGATTCCATCTGGTGACCCTTACTACTGTACCACATGGTTTCATAGTCATACGGTCGCTGTAGCAAGCTTTTTCTACCTCTCTGGTATTAGGAAATCTCACCAGAAACACCCCAGGCTCCACCAACTTAGCAGAACACCTCCAGGTTTTACCAAGATACGGAAAGACAACATCATTCATCTGTTTGATGGTAGGATTCCCTTTCAGCACAGTAATAATAACATTGCAAGATTTCTCCCTAGCTTGTTCAGCAGAACAGAAATCATGCACATAAAAAAGCCTTGCCCCCTAGCTTGAAAGGCACACATAGGAGCAATGCACTCCCATGGGAGGAACTCCACACAGACAGAAGCTAGATAGCCCAACTTGTTACACCTCTCACAAAAAGCTAGCGGACATCAAATCGGAACATGACCAGCAGATTTGCAGATAGGGCATATGTCTCCAGAATTGTTAGGGGCACCTGATTTTTGGCCCTGGCCCTTGAGGTCGAAGGAGCAGTAGCTGTTGGAGATGGCTCTGTAGCTTGGTGTGAACTCCCTCCTCCCGAGGCCACGGATCCCTTCTGCTTCTCCACCCACACGCCCCCGAAGCTAGAGCTCTGCCGCTCCGCCGCCATCGCTACTGCCTCCCAGCGCGAGGCCTCGGATGCGTCACCGGACTTGTCGATGTTGCCGCCGCTCTGCCATGAGAAGCGCCCGCCGCCGCGGTCAAATCTACCTGCTCCACGATCGAAACGCCCGCCACCACGGTCGAACCGACCCGCACCGCGGCCCGCGCGGCCAGCACTGAAGCCCTCCCGATGGTCGCCGTGAAACCCCTGTCCTGACTTGTCGGACATGGAATCTGGCGGACGCGGGGGAGTGGACACAACCTCGGCAAACGACCTACTGTCACCACCGATTTTACCTCGCCACCAGGAGAAGGAAGAGGGAGGATTAGATCTAGGGTTCCGCGGCGCCGCCCACAGATGCAAAAGGGCAGGGTCTAGGTCAAGAGGGGAGTGAGATTTGCCTTTAATACTCTTCCTCGGGCGGCCACAGTGCGACAAAGGCTCAGGATCACCGTCCATGTGGTCGACATCCACCATTGGTGGCACCTCCCCCGCCTTGGGCCCCTTGCATGGCAGGTCGAGTGTGTTTCGGTGTTGTCCCCCCGTGTCGTGCACCGCAGGACCAGGCCCGTGCCTCTGCATGTTGCACCACACTGACTCGCCGCTGTCATGCCGCATATCCTTGGTAAAGATCGCCGGAATCCTGTCGTTGAGCCTTGCAAAAAAACACAAAAACGCGATGATGTGACCAATATCAACGAACTCATGCTCGCGGAGTGCCTGCGCGTCGATTACCCCGCCCTCGATGTTGAAGAGGACGAGACGAAGAGCATCTCCACGGAGGAGGAGCTCGCCGTCGTGGAGGTGGATGGTATGGGCGGTCCCCAGATCTGCCGCGTAACGCACTCGCCATCGGATGTCAGTCGCCATCCTGTGGTGGCATGGACGGAGACCACGATCAATACACCGAGATCAGATGGGAGGTTGAACAAGAATAGTTTTGGGTCCGTCATTGATCTAGAGTGGATAGAGAAAGAGGATGAATATTGCACTGCACACTGTATTACTCATCGATAGGAGTTACATATAGCCGGGGCCTTCCACAATATCAGGCACGCAAGCCATGAGCTAGTCGTGGAGGTTAAGATCCTAGAAAGTAGGAATTAGGTACAAGAGCTACAACAGTACAATTACAACGGTACAATACATGACACATTAACACCCCCCCCCCCCCCCGCAGTCGGAACTCCATCTAGATGGATGTTCAGACTGGACCGAAACTCCTGAAACACAACTGATGGAAGGCCTTTGGTGAAGATGTCGGCGAACTGCGACCCGGATGGCACATGAAGTACGCGAGCTTCGCCCAGGGCAACCCGATCGCGAACAAAGTGAAGGTCGATTTTGACATGTTTTGTCCGCTGGTGCTGAACCGGGTTGCTGGACAGGTAGGTGGTGCTGATGTTGTCGCAGTACACAACAGTGGCACGCGACGGGGGAAGGTGAAGCTCATGCAGGAGTTGGCAAAGCCAGGTTGTTTCAGCGACGCAGTTGGCGACAACCCGGTATTCCGCTTCGGCGCTGGAGCGGGAAACGGTATGTTAACGTTTGGAGGACTAGGAAACCAGATTGGGCCCGAGAAACACACAAAACCCAGATGTGTACATCCTGGTGTCGGGGTAGCCGGCCCTATGAGCATCGGAATACGCCACAAGATCGCGAGTGGAGGAGCGATAGAACCGGAGGCCACAGTGTGATGTGCCTTGGAGGTATCGGAGAATGCGCTTCACGAGATGCATGTGGGATGAGCGAGGAGCATGCATGAAGAGGCATGCTTGCTGAACCGCATAGGATATGTCGGGCCTGGTGAGGGTTAGATACTAGAGAGCACCGGTGAGGCTGCGGTAGTGGGTAGGATTGGCAAGGAGATCACCATCATGAGCGGATGCTTTGGACTTGGTGTTGATGGGGGTGGAAATAGGGTTGCAATTTAGCATGTTGGCGCGGTCCAAGATTTCTAGAACGTATTGTTGCTGGGAAAGAAAGAGCCCAGAGGAGGTTCAAGTGGCATTAACACCAAGGAAGTGGTGGATATCCCCAAGGTCGGACATGGCAAATTCTTCTTTGAGGGAGGAGACGACAGAGTGTAACGTAGTGGAGGAGTTGGCAGTGAGTATGATGCCATCTACGTAGAGAAGGAGGTAAGCAACATAATTGCCATGGTGAAAAATGAACATGGAAGTGTCAGACTTGGAAGAAACAAAACCCAAGGACAGGAGATAAGACTTGAACCGCAAGAACCATGTGCGAGGAGCCTGCTTCAAGCCGTATAGAGACTTCTTGAGGAGGCAAACATGGTTGGGGAGGGAAGAATCAACAAAACCCGCCGGTTGAGCACAATAGACAGTCTCACCAAGATCGCCGTGTAAGAAGGCATTTTGACATCCAACTGGTGGATCGACCAGGACTGAGCGGTGGCAATGCTGAGAATGACGCGAACGGTGGCTGGCTTGACCACACGACTGAAGGTCTCCATATAATCGACACCCTCTTGCTGCGTGAAACCCCGGAGCACCCAACGAGCCTTGTACCGAGCAAGGGAGCCATTAGCGTCAAGCTTGTGCCGGAAGATCCATTTGCTGGTGACCACGTTGACACCTGCAAGACGAGGAACCAAACACCAAGTTTTGTTCTTTATCAAAGCATTAAATTCATCGAGCATGGCATCGTGCCAATTTTTGTCTTTGAGGGTGGACTTGTAAGTGGTCGGGAGAGGAGAAATAGGAGGGGAAGTGGTGAGGGTAAAAAGGCGTCTGGGCTGAGCGAAGCCGCGCTTGGCACGAGTTGTCATTTTATGTGAATTGACTAGTGGCGGAACGGGGAGTACGGGGCGACGTGGAGGAGAGGGAGTGGCGAGCGCGCGGTGCAAGGTCCGGGTCAGGCCCAGGGGGAGCGGGGGGCAATCCAAGGCGGGCGGGCGATCTGAGAGATCGGGTGGCAGGGGAATCTAGTGCGGGCGAGCCGGGAGAGGCCCCTGGGTGGGAGTGGGACCGGGGGGAGGCGGTCGGGGTAGTGGGCTGGCAGGGAGAGGCGTGGGAGGCAGGGGTTGGTGGAGAGGTGCACGAGGTTGATGCGGGAGGCGGGTCTGCGGCCGAGGTAGGCTGGGCGGGGATCTCGGAGGGGATTGCATGCAGGCGTGGGAGAGGGGCGGGATCTTCTGTGGCCGATGTGGCTGGTGAATGAGGTGATGTGTAAGGAAAAATCGATTCATCGAAAACGACATGACGAGAAACAATTACTTTGCACTTGAGGAGATCGAAACAACGATAACCTTTGTGTTCTAAGGGGTAACCGATGAAGACACACCGTGTGGAACGTGGGGCGAGCTTGTGCGGGCTGGTGGCATAGAGGTTTGGAAAACACAAGCAGCCAAAGACACGTAGATGATCGTAGGTAGGGGGAACGCCGGTAAGGAGAAAGAAGGGGGTGTGAGGTGCAGTTTTGACGGACGACCGATGATTGAGGAGATAGGTGGCGGTGTGTAAAGCCTCGACCCAAAACGGTGGGGAAGATTAGCTTGGAGAAGAAGGGTGCGGACAATGTCGTTCGTGGGGCGAAGCATACGTTCCGCCTCGCCGTTCTGGGGGGAAGTATGAGGACAGGAGAGACGGTAGACGATGCCGTGGGTCGAGAAGAAAGTACGAAGAGCAGTGTTGATGAACTCGCCGCTGTTGTCAGATTGCATGCATTGAATAATCGTGTGAAATTGGGTAGAGATGTAGGAGAAGAAGCGTTGGAGGGTGGGGGACGCGTCAGATTTGTGACGGAGAGGAAAAGACCACGAGTAGTGAGTAAAGTCGTCTAGTATAATGAGATAGTAAGCATAGCCCGAAAAGCTTACAACTGGTGACGTCCAAAGTTCATAATGAATGAGCTGAAATGGTGCAGTAGTACACTTATTGGAAGGGGAAAATGCTAAACGAGGTTGGCGCCCTAGTTGGCACGAGGTACAAGGGGGGGTGAACACTTTTATTACAATCTGGTAAGAAACGGGAAAGGGAAGCTAGGGTTGCTGTGTCGGGGTGCCCAAGGCGCCGGTGCCACAAGTCACCGGTTGTGGTAAGGAAAGCGGAGCCGCCAGTGGTGTTGGTGCCATAGAAGGGGTAGAGCGGGCTGGAGCTACTGGACGTCATGAGCGGAGTCTTGGTGGGAAGAGCCTTCACAGAAAAGCCAGAGGGGTTAAACACGACCTCAACATTATTATCACGAGACAATTTGCGAACGGAAATAAGATCTTTGACAATGTTAGAGCAGACGACAGCATCGTTAAGAGAAAGATTGGTGGGGCGAGTGTGGTGGAGTCCGTGCCAATGATAGGGAGACGGTGACCATTGCCAACAACGATGCTCGAGGAAAAATGCTGAGGTAAAGAGCGAAACAAGGAGAGGTTACCAGGATTGCCGGTGACATGTGTGGCCGCGCCGGAGTCGAGGATCCAGTTAGCCCCGTGCGCTGGGACACCTTGCTGGCTGTAGGCGTGGCTGGGGAGAGCAGCATGATCCCAAGCAGGAGAGCCGTAGGAGTACGGCTGCGGGGCGGGGGATGATGCAGGGCCCGACAACATCAAAGGATACGCCTGGGAGTGCACACCAGGCCGCGGGCCCAGCACACCAGCGGCGTTTGGCGGAGTCCATCCAGGGCGAGGTTGAGGTAGAGCCATGCCGAACGGGGCGAAATAGCCCGTCCAGGGTGGCAGGGCGGCGGTGTTGGAGTAGGAGCCCCGACCGGACGAGTCAGAGCGGCCGCGGCCGCGGCCACCGCCGCGCCCCATGACCACGTCTGCGGTCGCCACCACCAGAGCGGGCCCTATTGGTGCCATGGCCGCCGGGTGCGGGGCCGTTGCCGTTGCCACCGGGGCGGGGGCCGCCGTTGCCGCGATCGCCACGATCACCGCGGTCGCCGCGGTCACCGCGGTCGTTGGAGACGGTGAGGACGGCGGCGCCAGCCTCGGCGGCGCGAAGGTTGATGTTGTACTTCGCGAGATCCACGCGAGAGCGAGCAATGCCGAACGGGGGAAGAGGCACCGTGTCCCCCAAGATGGTGTGGATGGTGTCGAAGTGGGCGTCGAGGCCATGAAGGAACTGCATGGTGAGATCTGGATCGGAGACAGGGTTACCGGTGTCGGCGAGGCCGTCGGCGAGGGACTTGAGACGGCGAGCATAGTCAGAGACGGAGAGGTCTCCCTGCTTCAAGTTCCGGTACTGGCGCGTGAGGTGGAGGTACTGGGCGCCCTGGTTGGCCAGGAAATAGTCCCGGATGCGTTGCCAGGCAGTGTAGGCGTCGACGGCGCCGCCCATGATCAGCTCGAGGATGGAATCTGCGAGGGTGAAGAGGATCCAGAGGACCAGCCGTTGATCCACGGCAAGCCAGGCGGCGTTAGGCTGAGGAGGAGGACGGCGCTCGATGTGATCCTGGACACGGTACTGCGTGAGGACACAGGTGAAGAAGGTGCGCCACTTGATGTAGTTGTTCTCAGCAGGGTCGAGCTTGAACTTGATATGGTTGGAGATGTGGTCGTTGTGAAAATTGTGAAGGAGAAGATCAGGGGGAGATGGCACGGGGAAGATGGCCGTGGTGGCGAGAGCAGAGGTTGCAGCAGGCATGGTGGTCGAGGAGAAGGGAGGAGAGGTCCCCGGAGTGGAGGACGGAAAGGAGGAGTCGGGAGCGGCCGGAGTGGCAGGGGGCTCGCCGAAGATGTCCTCGAAAGCCATGACGTCGGATACCAAGAAAGATGATGAATATTGCACTGCATACTGTATTACTCATCGATAGGAGTTACATATAGCCGGGGCCTTCCACAATATCAGGCACGCAGGCCATGAGCTAGTCGTGGAGGTTAAGATCCTAGAAAGTAGGAATCAGGTACAAGAGCTACGACGGTACAATTACAATGGTACAATACATGACACGTTAACAGATAGCATTCAACTGGTTATTTTGTTGCCCGGACTTGGAACTTGCCCGGCATTGTGCACGAGCTTCGCTGCTTCAACAATACTGAACTAGACACCATAGTCATATACAGATCACAAGCTGGTTCATCGCCGGCGAGTGTGTCATGTCTGTGGTCTGGATGCCCGTCTCTTTATAGTGCCGGTGGTAGTGTGCTGCAATATGACTGTAAACCTGTTGATCTACTCTGAGGAAAATCAAGTAAACCTGTTGATTCTTGTTTGACAAAAAAAAAAGAAGAGTAAACCTGTTGAATGATCAAAATCGCCACTGAAGGACAGTCTGAGTACTGGGGGTAGCGACTAGAGAACAGTTAGTCCGGTTAGGTCAACTGGGTCTGGGTTAAACCCATCGTCGAACTTCCTCAAAAAAGAAAAATCGTCGAAGCACGAGCAAAGCCCATGAAAAATATCTGTAAATCGGAAAAACTAACGCCCACACGTGTGGGCGTTTGCACATCGCCCACACACCTTCATTACCACTCATTTTGCCACGTATGAACAGATAATATCAGTAGAAATCTTTTTGGTTTTTGGTTTAAAAATGTTTTATCTCCTAATTAAATAAGCGAATTAAAAATCCGCTTTCTCCATTAAATCCGTCTCGACGAGATCTTAAAACTAGACCCCATGTTGATATGTTTCGACGAAAATATTTTTGTCCAAAAGTTGCCATGATGTTTACATTGTAGTTGCCATGCTGCTTAAACTAAAGTTGCCATGTGGCAATTTTAGTTTGTAGATCATGGCAATTTTAGTTTTTGATGATGGCAATTCCAGTACTTTGACCATGAAAATATTTTTTTACATGAACCATGGCAATTTTAAGTGCATGTATCATGGAAATTTTAGTTTATGGTGCATGACAAGTCTAGTTTCTTAATTCTCCATTCTATAATATGTCAAAATTTACTTTTTAATATAGAAGAAAATAGCTCAAACATAACATGGCAACTTTAGTGTAAACATCATGGCAATTCATGTGCAATAGACATGGCAACTTTTAATAAAAAAAAATTTCGTCAAAATATGTTGATATGAGATCTAGATCTCACCGCGAGGGATTTAATGGTGAAAACGGATCTTCAATCAGATTTTTCATTTAAGAGATAAAATATTTTAAAAACTGAAAATCCAAAAATATTTTCACATGCAGTGACATGGCATAGTCTGTATGTTATAGACCGTATGAGCAGGTTTGGCTCCCACCACACGTATGAGCGTTAACGTTGTCCCTGTAAATCCATACAAGCTCGCATTCTTGTAACTGCGACCTTGCGAGAGTTTTCTTTTTAGCAGTACGAGACGGAGCTGCGTCTCGCCTCTGGCGAGCGCACTATAGGGCCGGGTTATTACTGTAGCAGCCACGCGAGTTTCTCCCTGCGTGGTTTCTATCGGTTATTTCACTGTCTGCGGTCCTCTTCAGCTTTTTTCGGTTTTATTTGTTTCTTTATGGTTTTCACTGCCTTTCTTCGGTTTTCTAAAAAAACATTTGTTTTTATTTTTCCCTTTTCCCATTTTTGTCAACACATGTTTAAATTTTTACTAATACATGATTAATATTTCTCCAAATATATACGTTTCAGTGTTTATTTTTCCATATACATTGTAATCTTTTGGTATTCGTATTTTTCATAATAAATATTTTCTATACACATTTAATGTTTTAAAATTCATGATTTTTTTCAAATACATGTTTTTGAACATATTTTCTGAATACATGTTAAACAATTTTCAAATACACAACATATATATGCTCCTGATGAAACTGTAAGCACCCTGAGATGTGTCAGGTTCAGCTAGAAACCAACACTTTGATGAATCTTATGTACGCAGCCGCCACCTCATCCTCCTCTTGAGAAAAGAAATTAGGGTTCCCCCTCCTTCCACTGGCACCGTCTTCGGTCCGGCTTGTCTCCGGTGGCCCTAGGGCCATGGAGGCCGGTGGGCCTCGGGCCTTGCCGACGGAAAGGATCTTGCTTCGTTTTTTGAGGTTTTCATGAGTTCGTTTAGGGTTTGTGCCCTACTCGGGAAGACGAGGCGGTGGCGACTCTCTGAAAATGGAATAAGGTTCTCCCCTCCTGGCCCACGTTTCGATGAAGCGCCTAGCGTCATCGGAGAACGTGTGGACGAGGTGCGTCTTTGGTGGATCCACTTGGATCCAGTATTTGTTTGCCTTTGTTCGTGTGTCTACAAGTTGGATTCTTTTGATCTATACTTCACGTCATCGCGAAGGTTGCTGTTCTGATGTGTTGTACTTAGCACGACGACTTCCTGACTGTCGACTACAACAAGTTTTGGTCCGGCTCCAGTGAGAGAGAGATGATGACGGCGGCGCGCCTTCGGCTCACTACAATGCCTGTAGTCATCGCTAGGTTGTCTACGGACATGGATGTAATTTCTGTAATTTATGTGTTATTTGTACTGCCATGGCATGATGAATAGATTGAAAGTTTTCTTGAAAGAAAAAATGGTTTTCGAATACATGTTTGAAACATATTTCTTGAATGATGCATTATTTTAAATAAAAAAACATTATGTGAACATTGTTTACATTGTAAACACTTTGAAGAAATGTCACAAACGTATTTTTCAAAAGCATGAATATTTATAAAACTGTTTTTGAATTATGCAAACATTTTTTACATTGTATAAGTTTTTTCAAATTCCCAAAAATGAATGAATATTTTTTTTAATGTGGCAAACATTTTTCATGCTATCAAAATTTTATTCTAAATTAAACTAATAAAAATTGCGTTGTGTTAACATTTTTAAAATTCATGCTGGAAGCATATGTATTTATATTTTTCAAAATATAAATAAAGATAAAAAATAAAAAGAATAAAAATTTGTACATGCACCTACGCAATTATGGGACGGCGCATTAAGACGTCTTTGAGGTCGATGGGCATGTGTCCACCTATGAGCTAGACACATCCGCGCCTCGCGGAAGGGAGCTCCTGTATGCCGCCAAAGCGCCATGAGAGGGAGTTAGCGCTCATGCGCGCATTAAGCGGGTCGTGGCCCATTGAGAGCTTCTCTACTCGCTCGCTCACTCGGGTGTTCGGGTGAATACCATCCTTTCTATACCTTTATGCACGAGACTTATTGAGGACTTCTGGAACTGGGTACATGAGAAGAATGGTGTCTTTTCAGTTCGGTCCGCGTATCGAATGCTCATTGACGCAAAATTGCAAAGAGATGCTTGGCTCAAGGGCCGACCAAATTCTTCTAACACAGAAGGTGAGCAACGGGCGCGGTCGAAGCTGTGCAAAGCGGGCGTCCCCTCAAAAGTCAGTTTTTTTATGGAGGCTTGCTCAAAACTCCATGCCCACTGCCGACCTGCTACATGATAGAAATATGTCGACGACCACAACCTGTGGACTATGTGGAGTCGAGGACTCTTGGCAACAATCACTTCTTCAATGCAGCGCTGCACAATGTGTATGGGCCTTGCAGGATCATGATCTTGTCGAAGCTTTGAATAATTCCAATGAATCAAACGCAAAGAGATGGATCTTTGCACTCATGGATATGCTGTCTCCCACGGAATTCACCCAAGTAGTGGTGACCTTGTGGTCGACTTGGTATGCTAGAAGGCAGGCGATGCATGAAAATATATTTCAGAGCCCTTTATCGACTCACAATTTCATCATGATTAGCAAGATGACCGTGCATTGCACGGAACACCAAGATGCATTTTTTTACAAAACACCTATTCTGGACGGATCCTTGGATCGATGGACAGGCCATCTCCGATATCGCCCCGTCCCTCCTTTCCCTTGTGCAGTTGTGCCCCATCGACGGCGCAAGCGCACAGTGGCGGAGGGTCTCCATGACCGTAGTTGGGGTGCCGACCTATACGGCGCTCCAACGCCAGGAGCGATGCTCGAGTACGTAAAGCTCTGGAGGCAGCTACAACATCTCACCCTATCCAGCTCCCCCGACCGCCTCTCCTGGCGATGGACCGCGGACGGCAAATATTCTGCCAGATCGTGCTACCGGGCATTGTTCGCTGGATCTACGACAACCCCATTCTGACGCCTGACTTGGAGATTCTGGGCACCCCTTCATGTCAAGATGATCACCTGGCTTGCCGACCTTGACCGTTGCTGGACCGCTGCCCGTTTGGGCAGGCACGGTCTATCGCACAACGACTGTTGCACCCTCCGCGACCAGGCGGAGGAGACCATGCAACATATTATCATCGGTTGCTCCTTCTCTAGAAAAATCTGGCACAACGTGCTAGCCTGGGTGCGCGCTACCACCCTCTCCCTCCCTTTGGAACCGAGGAGTTCCTTCCTAGTGTGCGCCCACGATCATGGGATCCCCCATTGGCCACCACAAGGGCCTTGCCACGCTCGCGATACTAACGGACTGGTCCATCTGAAAATAGCACAACCAGTGTGTTTTTGACGGCGAGACCCCCTCCATCTCGCAGCTCTTCTCGTCTATCCAGGACGAGGCCCGTTCCTGGGCCAGGGGTAGGCGTACATGGACTAAACTCGTTACTTGCATAGGTTCGTAGTATTGTCCTCGGGCTGAGCAGCCCGACACCAATGCTCTGCGGCTCTTTGTCTCGCCCTTGGTGCATAGGACATCGAGTTTGCACCCCCCTTCTCTGTTGTATTCACTCCTCCTATCAATGAAAAGATATGCACTCTAGCTTTTTTGTGAAAAAAACACCTGTTGTGATTGACCCATGCGGAAGTAATCCCATGTGTAAAAACTAATGATATCTCGAGAAAGAGGAGAGATAAGGTGAGGATGAGTGGGGCATGGTGGTGACTGGTGGTCGGACTGAGCGGAGGCATGGGGATGGATGATGCTGGCAGCGGCCACCATGCCAGATTGTTCTTGTTCCAAAGGCTTCATTTTTAATTGCTCAACAATGAGGTTGTGGGAGATAAGAATGAACGAGGGAAGGCCTTATCTGCAAATGTGGAGAGAGGTGTGGGTATATTTTTGCAAAATTCCCATATTTTGCTTTTGATCCATCAGATATAGATCGGACGGTCTATATTGCAAGATGGTAGACACTCCATTGATGTCGCTTGAACTACGTTTGTATTTCCCCAAAGAGGAAGGGATGATGCAGTACATCTACGGTAGGTATTTCCCTCAGTTATGAAATCAAAGTATCAATTCAGTAGGAGAACCAAACAACACTATATAAATGATACCTGCACACAAAGAACAAATACTTGCAACCCGACGCATAAAAGGGGTTGTCAATCCCTCCACGGTAAAAAGATAGATAGTTTTGTGGTAGATTGGATAAATGGCTCTCGATAAAACGCAAAATAAAATAAGTAATAAAAAAGTGCAGCAAGATATTTTTGGGATTTTGGAATAATAGATATGAAAATAAAAGCGAACAAAAATAGATCTCAAAGCAAATATGATAGAGAATAGACCCGATGCCCGTAGATTTCACTAGTGGCTTCTCTCGAGAAAATAGTACATTGTGGGTAAACAAATTACTGTTGGATAATTGATAGAGCATCGAATAATTATGACGATATTCACGCAATGATCATTATATAGGCATCACGTCCAAGATTAGTAGACCGACTCCTGCGTGCATCTACTACTATTACTCCACACATCGACCGCTATCCAGCATGCATCTAGTATTAAGTTCATGAAGAAACGGAGTAATGCAATAAAAACGATGACATGATGTAGACGAGATCTATTCATGTAGGAATAACCCCCATCTTATTATCCTTAATAGCAATGATACATGCGTGTCTTGCTGCCCCTTATGCCACTGAGAAAGAACACTACACGATCGAACCCATCACAAAGCACCTCTTCCCATGAAAAGAAAAATCGATCTAGTTGGCCTAACTAAACCAAAGATTCGAAGAAGAAATACGAGTCTATAAGTAATCATGCATATAAGATATCAAAGAAACTCAAATAAATTTCATGGACATAGATCTGATCATAAACTCAAAGTTCATCGGATCCCAACAAACACACCGCAAAAAGAGTTACATCAAACAGATCTTCAAGAAATCATTGTATTTAGAATCAAAAATAGAGAAGAAATCATCTAGCTACTGCCTACGGACCCGTAGGTCTATGATGAACTACTCACGCAACATTGGAGAGGCGCCAATAAGGATGATGAACCCCTCCGTGATGGTGTCTAGATTGGATCTCGTGGTTCTGAAACTTGCGGCAGCTAGAATTGTTTTTCGTCGACTCTCCCAGGTGTCTTGTGCTCACCTCGGGCCCCCTCCTGTGTACTTCTTTGGCCCATCATGTGTCTTCTGGTCCAAAAAATTCTCCAAAAAATTTCACTCCATTTGGACTCCATTTGGTATTAATATTCTGCAAAGTGAAAAACAACAAGTGGCACTAGGCACTATGTCAATAGGTTAGTCCCAGAAAATGATATAAAGTTGCTATAAAATGATTGTAAAACATTCAACAATGATAATATAACAACATGGAATAATAAAAAATTATAGATACATTGAAGACGTATCAACCATCATCACCAACTCGGTTTTTTTATATGAGTAGAGAAATACATGAGGGAACTAAATGAGTGCAAGCCTAAAGAGGAGGTTCAGACTGTTGTTGTCTGTCAGCCACTTTGCCGCACGGGATGGATTCCTCCAACGCCTAGAGTTGCAAAACTGAGGGTTGAGGGAGCTGTCTCGAGAGACCAAGGTGAAGGGACTTTTTGTGTAATTTGCAGAACTCGGGTGGCATGTTTTGGGAGCTTCAGTCATAAAATGCAGAGGAATTTCTGACCCAACGACATTAGAGGCTCTGGCATGTCGTGAAGCACTTGCGATAGCAGCGGATCTTCAGCTAACACATGATGTTATTGCTTCTGATTGCCAAGGTGTAGTTCTTGATATTCAGAACCAAACTGGAGGGACATAAGCCAGCATAGTCAAGGAAATTATATAGACAGTTAGAAATTTTGAGCAATGCTCCTTCATCTTCGAGGGGCGAGAGACTAATGTCGAGGCACACAACCTTGCTAAGTATGCTTTTGGTCTTGGGCTTGGGCTCCATGTGTGGCTTATACACCCGCCACACCTTGATAGTATTCCTATGAACATCATTATTCAATAAAGCAAGTGTATCTAGATTTAAGAAAAGGTTAACCGGCCACGATTGACTGCTGACCAGTTGACTTTCTGAGATTTTTTGTTTGAAAAAAGATCCAAAAATCAAAAAGGTTAACTGAGTTCGATAAAGTTGGCAATTTTGGAAAAGGTTCATCAATTATGAAGGAAAAAGTTCACGAATTTGAAAAAAAGTTAATTGATTTTGAAAAAAAGTTCACAATTTGTTAAAAGTTCATCATTTTTTTAAAAAGGTTGATGAAATTTTAAAAAAAATCATCGATTTGAAAAAAGTTCATCAAATTTGAAAAAAAGTGCGTCGAATGTGAAAAAAAAATCATCAAATTTGAAAGAAAACCATCAACTTTGAGAAAAGTTCATCGATTTTGAAGGAAAAGTTCATGAATTTTTAAAAAGATCATCAAACAAGAAGAAGAAAAAAGAAAAAGGAAAAAAGGAAGAGGGAAAAGGAAAAAAGAAAGGAATGAGACATATGTACACAATCACATGAAGTGTGGTGGCTAGGTGGTCACTTGTAGGAGGTGGCCGGTTCGATTCACGTTGCACTTGCACTTCTTTTGCTTTTTTCAAAACATGGAAAAAACGTAGATGGGCCGGCCCAATGCGAAGGGGGGGGGGGGGGGGGGCGTGTGCGCCTGTTTGTAAAAAGATGGGTAGGAGGCGCTAAAGCTGCCGAATAGGATTTGCCCACGCGGAATGTCAAGCAAATGCACAGTTGATTTTTCAAGGGTAAATACACAGTTGTTTTTTTTAGTTGTGGTAAATGCACAGTTGCTACATTCGATGTAACGCGCTATGGGTCAGGCCAAGTAGCACTGCCCGCCTTGCTACGCCACTGGCTTAAAAAAACAACAGTTGCTTGCTAAAAAAATGGCTCAGGTTTTTCGATAGATTTGATTTTTTTTGAAATGTTTGGTGAATTCAAAAATATCTTTATGAATTTTAAAAGATATTCATGGATTTATTAAAATGGATTACTAATATTAAAAAAAATAAAAAATTCAGAAAACATTCATGAATTTGGAAAAATGATTTTAAAAACGTTCTTTAATTGGAAGTTCACCAGTTTTAAAAATATTGCAGTTTTGATTTTTTTGACAATTAAAAAATATTTCATGAGTTATAAAATGTTTGCGAATTTTAAAAATTGTTCATGATTTTTTTTAAAATGAATTTGAAATTGTTCTTGGATTTAAAAAATGTTTCTAAATTTAAAAATGTTCACAAAATTTGAAAAAACACATGTATTCGGAAAACTGTCCCAATTTGAAAACATAATCACGTATTTACAAATTTACCCAGCTTTTAAAAGTGGAAAAACAAAATAAAAAGGAAAGAGAAAAAGAAAAAACATAAGGGAAAAAACCCAATAAAACCAGCAAATAAAGACACATGGTTTCCACACATTCGGCTAAATCTAGTAACCTTGTATCCCAATGTGGTGAGCTTACCATCTGCTACCACCATAATTCGTTCTCTTGCATACAATCACATGATAAAAGCAACACCACAATGATGATGAAGTGGAGTGTTTCAACCCACATTGCCGATCTAACTTGCACGCTTGCCTACTTCATGACTAGTCTTCTCTTTGAGCACGAACTTGGAGTAATCATCCTTTGCTCCCGCCTAGTCTTAAATCTTCTATGGCAAATATCAAGGGTGAAGCCAGGATAAAAGGTCGCCAGGGTCAAAACAAACAAGTAGCACTAATGTACTCCCTCAAAAACAAAACAATAATATATATGACTAAAAAATGGGTAGCATGTATTAAGTAACATGTCTATAATGTTTTTTTGGTAACCTCACATGAATAATAAATCATAGTTGCCAATCTTAATAAAACAAGCTTCGATTACAGAAGTAGCTACCGTAAATTTTCTTGACCTCTACGATATTTCATCTTCAAAAGGTAATATATCACATCCTTACAATCTTGGTGGGATGTGACTTTTTTCGAGGAAGATGGGATGCAACTAATCAAGATTATGTAATCCACATGATTAGATAACCCACCCAAACCTTCAATCAATTATAAATCAACACATCGAACAAACCCTGAGATAATTGGAGAATAGCATTAGATGAAGAAATCCATTTTAGTGCCACTTACAGATGGAATCTCCAGAATAAATCTTGAATTTCTTATGCACGAGAGGAGTGAGGAATGGAGATTGGGGGCGGCAGCGGTTCAACGAACACAGGAGAGCCAGGGCTACACGAGGACGAGGGCGTGAAGCCATGAATGGGGCGATCCTTTTTCTAGGATCGATCAAGTGGTTCATTATTTGCGGCGCTGGGAATGAGGGGATCGATCCTTTTCCTGGATCGATCGGCAGTGGCCACTGGGCCTGCCGCATGTGTTCCTATTTGGGCCGAATGCTGCCATGAGGGGGCCTTTTTGGACTGGGGTCATTTTCTTTTCAATGTATTATTTTTTATGGGCTCTATATACGTAACAGTGTTTGGGCCGAGGGCATCGGGGTTAATTGACCCCGGCCCAACACTGTAGCTCTGCCCCTGACAAATACTTTTACAAACATTCACTTGTTCATGGTATGCCTGTCATGAATGATAGACTTCTAGAATCTTCCCTGAGTACACCACATATCACTTCGTCCACCAAGACATAAGAGCAAAAGTTCAACCACCAGGTAAAGAAACATAACATATGGAACAAAAATAATATAGGCATGCATGGTCATATACCTGAAAAGCAGCACAAGTTTGTCCTAATTAATATGGCGTCATCCTACCACCACATTCAAAAGAGTGTAATCCTACCATTGTTCACCATCACCATGAGGGGCTAGTATATACGAACTCATCGAAATATACAGGCCAATAAGTGTTGTAAAGGCCTAGTTACCTCAAAATGTACATCATCATCATCATGCACGTCATCACCACCATCAGACCTGTCCAACCATATCCTAAGAAAGAGGGTCCTATGATGCTCTCCCATCCCAATGAACCCAAGACCTTGTGCCCTATTGTACAACAGATGGCTAAGATCCGCATCAAAGCCTCCTCACTGATGCCACCCATGTTCATGACAACATTGTAGAGCGAAGGGTGGACGTTGACAGGCTTGCTCTCCCTGATGGCGGATGCTACCAACTTCACGACATCGATCATGCTGGAAAGACGTTGAGATCCTCCTCCATCAAGTCACACATTGTCCTCTACTCTCATGAACAAGACAATGGTCACTAGCACCAACCTTCTTAGGGACATCAAGGATGATGTCCTCTGACTCTTGGGTCTTAGGATGCTCAGGCATGGGCGAACCGAGAGGGTCACTAGAGCCCATGCCATGCTTGGCGGTAGCCAGACCGCAGGAGAAGATGGTCTACATATAAGAGTAGTTCTGGATGGTAGTGTTGAGAAACTCAACATCCTTGGGGTGGTTCTAAGCAAGAAACACATCACTGTTAGTTGTGATTGGCATGCCAGGGAAGCAAAATAAGTGAAACAAGTGGTATGTTAGCTAACCGCGATGTAGTCTTGGTAGTGCTCTGCCTCCAACAGGATCATGAAGGTCTCCTGATCCCATGGAGCGCCATTGAGGTCTCTGATCTTGGACATATGGATCCACCTAGCTCTCCACTTCATGTGGTGGTTGTAGACTTGCGTTGAGGTCACCTTCGTGACACAAAACTCAAAGACCTTCTTGGCAACAACGTTGAGATGCACCTCCTTGAAGCCCTTTGTAACACCCCAAAAATTTAACCATGATTTATTAATTAAAATTTTGCCTTGGTAAATTAAACTTTTATTTTATGGATTTTCTTTTGATTCAGAACCACTCTTTTCTTCTGAGTTGTGAAGTTTTTACCCCAAGTGAAAACTTTCCAAAAATATTGTTGGACTTGTATACCCTCTCAAGAAACATTTATTTATTCAGTGAAATTATTTATATGATTATCTTCCTTGAGCTCTATTTCTTTTAAAAATGATTTTTATAAGATTTAGGGTCCCATTTGCACTACAACCCTTTCAAATACTCCTTTAAAAATTCCACCAAAATTTGGGGATGACATGTGAGGTTCCTAAATCAATTTTATGCAAAAACCTCTCTTAATAATTTGGGGATTTTGAGCCCTACCTCAAGTTTTCAAATCTGGATCAGTTTGTGGTTTGCACTGCAACCTATTTAAATATTTCTTTAAAAATTACATAAAAAATGGAGATGTCAGTAGATGCATATAATTCATTTTATGCAAAAAACCATGAGTGTTCTTTGAGAAATTTGAGCAAATCATCCTCTTTTGCTCTCTGGCCCAGTTGGGTGTTTTCTACTGCAACTCTATTTTATTTTACTCTAGTGCCCATGATCTTTCTCCTGCTTATAAACCACCCTACAAAACCCTTAAGTCCAGGAGATTGGACCCATTGGTGCATTTTTAGTCCATGCTATAATAACCTTTAGTTTCTGCCCAGATTTGGTTTTCTCAAAAGCTTGCACTAACAAGTTTCTGGTTTTGCCCTAACAACCTTGCCATCATCACTTGTACCAAAAGAGACTAGGAGCTGGAGTTTTTGGCCACCCCAAGAGAAGCCTAGATGACCATAGCATTCTGTCGAACACCTTGAGTGCATGAACAGGATTGGCATGAACCCTAGTTTGCATTTTGAACCTGCTTGCTTTGCCAAACCAACATGTCTCATGACTCTACCTTAGTCTATAGAACCACCCTGCTAAACCTCATGTGGATTGGAGCCCCCGGCATGCCTTGGCATTTTGCCGAACACGTAGCGTGCGTGCTCTGGGCGCGCCTAGAGCGCAGGTTTTGCACACGCGCGCAGCCGAGCCGCCGCGTCGCGCCCCTGGCCGTTGCTTGCCCGCAGGGCCGCGCCCCGGCCTCGCACGCTCACCAGAACCCTCCAGGCCGCCCCTGGAGCCCCACAGCGCCGCCGTCAGGCCGGCCATGGCAGCTAGCGGCCGGCCACAGCAGGCTCCTGCCCTGGACAGCGCCGCCCGAGCCAGTCTCGCTCGCCAGCTCGCCCCTGGAGCAGTGCCAGCTTGTCAGCTAGCTTCTGCCGCCATCCCCAGCCTCGCCACGTCGCCCAGCAAGCTATAGAACGGCGGTTCACCGATCTTATCCTCGGCCACCGCGGAACCGACCTAGTCGCTATAAATAGGGATCCCTGAGCCCATCTAGACACTCAGGTAACCTCGTACCACCCCCACACCCAGCTATCGGCGGAGGGAGGCCGTCTTCCCCGTCTCCGGCCAGTTCGGCCACCGCCGCCCTCCGGTCCCGTTCGTCGCAAGCAGAGCCTCCCCGGTCCATCCAACGCCGCCTTTCGACTCTCCTAGACCTTGCGGAGCCACCCCACCTCTCAAACACGATTAGGAACCACCGTAGATCTAGCCCCCAAATCCTCCCGAAGCCACCTCCGCCGCGGAGCTCGCCGCCGGCGACTCCCTTCGTCCCCACCAGCCTTTCGACCATCGGGAGGACCGCCCTGGACCAGTGGATCCATCCCCGCCCTCAGAACCCCGCGGGAAGCCGCTGTTCATCGACGGCGATCGCCGGAGCCTCGCCTCCGCTTGGGCAGAGGAGAAAGGAGGCGGGCGACTGGTCAAACCTGACCAGTGGGCCCAAGGGACCCACTGTCAGTGATCCCAAGCCGGTCCATGCTGGCATAAGTGAAAGCGTAATCTCAGAGTACGCTTCCCCCCTCCCCCCCGAACCGTTTTCCTTTTTCTGTTTCTTTTATTTATTTATTAAAAAGCAGATTTTTGACTAAAACCTTGACTGGCTATATCTTTTTAAATATAAGTCCAAATGATTTGATTCTTTTTTTGTTGTTTCTCAAATTTTGTCTAGTTTATTTTCATACTTATTTGAAAATTTTCCAAACAACTTTTTTGTACTGTTTTGAAACTATGTGTTGATTCAAATTTTCTCAAAATAGGAATTTTGAAGAAGAAGGCAGCTTTCAAAAATGCACCCCACTTGCATACTCTTGAAGGCAAGCATTCTGAACCCTGGCATAATATTGTTGTGTGTTGGTTGATACGGTTACAACACCACCTTAACACGAAGTATTCGTTATTTTATGTGATTATTTGATCATACTCATGAGTGCGAAAATCACCCTCGTATGCCTTTCATGCCTATCGGAAGGAATCCGGGAAAGCCTCTGTCTTGGGTAGACACGAGCTTGTCTCCAGTCTTCGTCGAGACGGTTGTGTCCGGTATGGCATAGTGAGGTATGAGGAGGGGTGATTCTGTCTGTTGGTTGAAACATATTTTTTATGCTAATTATGCAGGGAATACTGAAACCTCATGAGTCGGCCGTAGATCGAGTCTTGTTCCAGTAACCCCCATACTTGTTTCTTACTACGACTTGTCCCTGCCATAGGTAGGGTACGGTTCAGTAAGTTGTCAACCCCTTTCTAGCACACATCGTATAGAGAGGCCATGGTGGAAGATATCGGCTGCATCCGGTAGGCATGCCACCTGGTCCGGGGGCATGGGTGTTTCCGATTGTAGCCGAGGGGGTAGCTCCCCTAGTTTGCACGCGTTATAAATTTTGTGATCCCATTCTAATCGAGGTTGTAGCCTCCCCACTTAGAGTTTGGCTTAACGAGTGTCGTGGGTGATTCCAGACACCGGTAAGTCAGGCTGGTGTGTGCGGTCAGGTGTGTTTTCAATTGAAAGACCGTAGACGGAATTAGTCCCGATGGACTAACGGAATCCGTTACTCGTGGGTAAAGAGTACACCCTCTACAGATATTACATCTATTCGAATAGCCGTGTCCATGGTTAAGGACTACAATCTGGGATGGGTCAAGTGTCAGTCTTAGTGTCGGTCTTCGGAGGAAAAACTGCTAAACCAGAACATTGATTATGACCTGTGGCATATGATGATTATGATTATTATTATTGTGGACTAACCATTTACATTACTTGAATTATTGGGTATCCCTGGGACCGTTCTACCTCCTGGATATTCACTGTAATTATTCTCTTATAAGCCCTTTATGTGGTGCCGCTCAGACGCCCGACTGTGGCATGCTTGTCAATTAAATTACTTATAAGCCCTTTATGTGGTGTCGCTTAGACGCCTGACTGTGGCATGCTTGTCATTTAAATTATTTATAAGCCCTTTATGTGGTGTCGCTCAGACGCCCGACTGTGGCATGCTTGTTATTTAAATTATTTATAAGCCCTTTTTCTGGTGTCGCTTAGACGCCCGACTGTGGCATGCTTTATATTTTTATCCTTTCGAGGCGTCGCTTCAGACACCCGATCGGTGCATTCCATCACTACTCCCTTATTGCATATTCATGTTGTACATGAATAACCTGCTTGCGTGCATCATGGATTTTATTTTGTGACTGACGTTGTGATCATAGAATATTTCAGAGGATGATTATCATTTGTTATATTATACCTGTGTTCATAATGTTTGCGAGTACATTCAAAAGTACTCACTGGCTTGTCCCTGGCTATTGTCTTGGCCAGATTTCTTACACGGAGAGGAGCGTTGCGATGACAACCCTGGAACCTACGCAATGGTGATAGCAGCCTCGCGAAGATAGGAGTTATCCAGGTCAGCTGTTCCTGTGGGAAATGGAGTCCCATAGACGCTGATGAACCACAAACCGCTTCCGCCATCAGCCACTAGAAACCCTGTGTTGTACTCATAGGCCAAAATGGTCTTGTACTACATATTATGTATTTTGCTTGGAGTTTCTGTAGGACCTTGAAGTAAGTCTAGAGGGGGGTGATTAGACTACTTGACCAATTAAAAACTTAACCTTTTCCCAATTTTAGTCTTTGGCAGATTTTAGCTATCTTAGCACAAGTCAAGCAATCTTCACACAATTCAAGCAAGCATGCAAAGAGTATATGAGCAGCGGAAAGTAAAGCATGCAACTTGCAAGAATGTAAAGGGAATGGTTTGGAGAATACAAACGCAATTGGAGACACGGATGTTTTTGTCGTGGTTCCGATAGGTGGTGCTATCGTACCTCCACGTTGATGGAGACTTCAACCCATGAAGGGTAACGGTTGCGCGAGTCCACGGAGGGCTCCACCCAAGAAGGGTCCACAAAGAAGCAACCTTTTCTATCCCACCATGGCCGTCGCCTAAGGACTTGCCTCACTAGCGGTAGATCTTCACGAAGTAGGCGATCTCCTTGCGCTTACAAACTACTTGGTTCAACTCCACAATCTTGTCGGAGGCTCCCAAGTGACACCTAGCCAATCTAGAAGACACCACTCTCCAAGAAGTAACAAATGGTGCGTTGATGATGAACTCCTTGCTCTTGTGCTTCAAATGATAGTCTCCCCAACACTCAACTCTCTCTCATAGGATTTGGATTTGGTGGAAAGAAGATTTGAGTGGAAAGCAACTAGGGGAAGGCTAGAGATCAAGATTCATATGGTATGAATGGAATATCTTGGCCTCAACACATGAGTAGGTGGTTCTCTCTCAGAAATGGTAAGTTGGAAGTGTAGGTTTGTTCTAATGGCTCTCTCCATGAATGAAGAGGAGGTGGAGAGGTATATATAGCCTCCACACAAAATCTAACCGTTACACACAATTTACCAATCTCGATGGGACTGAATCAACAAACTCGGTCGGACCGATTCAGTAAACAATGTGACCGTTAGGGTTTTCGGTGGGACCGACATGCAACTCGGTAGGACCAATATGGTTAGGGTTAGGGCATAACATAATCTCGGTGAGACCGATTACACAAACTCGGTGAGACCGATTTTGGTAATAAGCTAACCAGAGAGTTGGTCAGGTAAACTCGGTGGGACCGATTCACTCATGTCGGTGAGACCGAAATGTTACAAAAAGGAAACAGAGAGTTTACATTGCAATCTCGGTGGGACCGATCACTCACTTCGGTTAGACCGAAACGTTACGAAGGGAAATAGAGAGATTACAATCCCATCTCGGTGAGACCGAGATCCCTATCGGTGAGACCGATTTGCCTAGGGTTTGTGGCAGTGGCTATGACATCTAAACTCGGTGGCTCTGGATAGAAAGAATCGGTGGGGCCGAGTTTGACTTTAGGTTTAGGTCATATGTGGATATGAGAAAGTAGTTGAGGGTTTTTGGAGCATATCACTAAGCAACTTGAAGCAAGAAACTCATCAAGCAACACCTCATCCCTCCTTGATAGTATTGGATTTTCCTATAGACTCAATGTGATCTTGGATCGCTAAAATATAAAATGTAGAGTCTTGAGCTTTTGAGCTTGAGCCAATCCTTTTATCCTTAGTATTTTGAGGGATCCACTTTCCTCATCCATGCCATGCCATTCATTGAGCTTTCCTGAAATATTTGTCTTGGAATAGTAGTAGCTCAATGAGCTATATGTTGTTAGGAATTACCAAAACCACCTAGGGATAGTTGCACTTTCAATCTCCCCCTTTTTGGTAATTGATGACAACATATAGATCAAAGCTTCGACAAACGATAATAAGCTTGAAAAACATCGTCGCTTTGAGAAGTATGTGATAAGCAAGAGCTCCCCCTAAATTTGTGCATAGTTTAAGATTTGCTTTGGACTGCAAATGCACAAGGAATTAGGCTCATGGGTTACTCTTCCATGTCACATACATCTTGGTGGAGCGCTCAAAAAAATAATAAAGATTGAATACATGCACTCATCACCAAGCAAAGTGAATGACCATATAAAGATAAATGGGACAATATCATCTAACAAGCATAAGTGTAGCTTATGATCAAACACATGATCATCAATGTCTCACAGGCAATAACGTAGTATCTCAAGCAAGCAAAAGCAAATAAAGTTCAACCACAAAGACAAGAGAGAACAAAAGCAAACTCTCTCTCTCTCTCGAAGCCTATGATCTATACATTTTTCTCCCCCTTTTGCAACAAGTTACCAAAAAGTTCATAGAAAATGCATAGTGCTATTTCGTCTCTCAGGCTTGGTCTTCTATTGGTGGTGTAGAGATGGCTCCTTGGACGAAGACTTCAGTAGGTGTGGATGGAGCTGAAGGAGTTGGTGCTGGAGCTGGTTGCACTGGAGCTGTAGCTGGTGCAGATGAAGTGGCTCTGGTGTCTGTCACAGGCACTGCAGCTGATCTCTGAGCTCTAGGCACTCTGGCAAATGCATCAGTGGTTGTCTTGCCCTTCCTCTCGTGCATGTCATCTTGTAGCTGCTCCACAACTGACTGAATCTCAGTTACTTTAACATCGAGGTCATAGAATTTTTGTTCCATGATTCTTTCTAGGCTCTCCTGGTTTTGAATTAGGGTGGCCAACCCCTTCTCAATCCTCAGAGTTTATGCTATTAAGTAAGCAAGCTGGTCCTGCTTGCTCTTCAAAAAGTACTCAGATGCCTCCTCTAAAGTTGGCATCTTGGCAGCCTTCTCTTTCTTTGCCTTCTCCTTTTTCTCTTGAGCTTGCACTAATTATGGTTCATTCTCATTCATGACAACTTGATTATCCTCAAAATCTGGATAGATAGCAAAGTGTTCCTTATCCAACATGTATTTGCCTCTGCCCATCTTTGAATTGATTAACTCATGGATTTGTGGGGCATATCCACAACTTCTCTTTTGGTCTGCTGCTGTCCTCTTGATAGTCTCAACTATGAGGCTCATGACCTTGAATTTCTATGGCACATCAAATATGTGTAGCAAATTAATTGCATGCCCTCTGATCACGTTGTGGTCACCTGACTTGGGAAAGAGAGTGTGCCTTAGGATCCAGTTGATCGTTGGCAGCCCTGACAGAAGAAAATGGATAGACCCAAACTTGAAAGTCTCAAGTGTCGTGCCTGGGATCTCCTTGTACATGTGTGACATTGAATTGTGATCCTTCTTCTTCTTGGAGTAGACATCCAAGTCATCTTCATTCTCCTCTGGGGCATTGATCAAATTGGCCCATTCCTCAATAGTTGATTGGTACCTTGTAGCTTCAGACATCTAGACTATTCTGCCATCAGGATAAAAGTGAGCTGTGGAGTAGAATTGCATAACAAGCTCATCATTCCAGTTTGTGAACTTCTGTCCAACAAACTCATCAACTCCACAAGCCTCAAAGCTGTCAAACACTCCTGGGTAGTGATCCTCATTTTCCTTCATGTATTTCCAATCTACCCACCTCATATCACAAACTACGGGCTTCTTGTCCAACAGCACAGTCTCATAAAAATCCTGTTGTTCCTTAGTGTGGAACCTGTAATCAACAACAGTTCTTCTTATGATTGCATAGGGATCAGACAACCACTGCGTGAGCCCTGCATCCTTCCTCAGCTTCATATTCTCAGCCACTGGATGAGCATCGTTGTGGTATGGAATCTTGGGTTTGAGCTTCCTCAGAACTTGTCCTTCATCTTCTTCCTTAGCAACTTCAGGCACTGGGGCCTTGTTCTTCTCAGCAGCTGGTATGCTCCTGGTATTCCTCTTAGGTGCAGACTTGGCCTTGGAGGCAGCTTTGGGTGCTTCTTTGGGCTTTGATGATGCAGCCCCTGACCTTATAACATCACCCATCAGCTTTTGTGCCTTGGGTGCTGGTGCAACAACCTCTTCTTCCTCCTCCTCTTCTATCATGGAAGGTTGTCCAACAACTCTGGCCATGGTCTTCTTGACCCTTTCCTTCCTCTTCTTCCCTTCTGCAGCTGGCTCTTTGGTCTAACATGCTGCAAGCTCGGACTGCTGACCCTGTGAATAGTTGTAGTTGAGATAGAATGGATGAGCATCACAAAATGCAGAGATTTTTGCAAAAGAATGACTCAAAAACTTAGTTTTAGTTTTCCACAGAAAGCATTTCGGATCAACCGATTTGCGAACTCGGTGATACCGAAGCAGCTTTTGGAACCTAAACTAGTGAACTCGGTCAGACCGAGTCACAGTTCGGTGGCACCGAGACTTCTAGGGTTTCACAAAGTTCTAAAGTCGGTCACACCGATTCGCAATTCTCGGTCAGACCGAGAATCACTTGTGCAATGGCGTTAGCGGAATCGGTGGAACCAAGTTTTTCAACTCGGTGGGTCCGAGATGGTTTTAGCGGAAACCTAACCCTAAATTTTCAAATCTCATCTAATCTAAGGATTGTTTTGACTGGATAGTTGCGTTTCAATCATGGCAAGAATCATAATGAACACAATGTGCTAGGAATTGGAGGGGATAGCACTGTGATCGAGTCCATACCCTAGTTCGACGATGAACTCGCTACAGCGGCAACGCTGGGGATGAATTCTGTTGACGGCGGCGGAGACCAGCAACTGGAGGCGGCTGGCGACGAAGTCGACGATCCGGAGACCTAGGAGGTAGAGCGAGCTATGCACGGGCGAAGGGGTTTGGAGAAAGTTTTCCAAATTTTGCCCGTGTGTATATATAGCCCGACCCTGTCGGTGTGACCGAGTGGAACAACTCAGTGGCACCGAGATGCATAACTGTTGACAGTTACAGCAACTCGGTGAGACCGAAAAGTTCAAATCGGTTGCACCGAGATTGAAAACCTAGATCGACTTAGTGATCTCATATGACCGAAATGGAAGAATCGGTCAGACCGAAACACATAAAGAAGTTTTGGAAGTTTAAGTCCACGACGAATCGGGGACGCCGAGTGCTCCTCATTCAGAGTGGTTCAAATCTGACTTGATCAAATTTTGTGATGTAGCATGAATAGAGTTTGAGACAAGAAAAGCATAGATAGCTAGAGAAGGTTCTTAGGCATTCTTGTTCATCCACTTGGCAAGAGAAAAAGAAGCCAATCAATCAAAGCAACAAGTGGATGTCCTCGAATGAGTAAAATATGCAACCAACATGCTCACACAATAAAATGGCAAATGAAATATGTGGCAAAGCTTGCACTACCAATTCTAGTATCTATCAAACAATTGGCGATGACTAGGTCATCTATATATGAGTATATTGACTTAGGAGTCAAATGAGAACATTTGATCATAGGTCATACTCATTGTTTAAGCTCAAGTGGGGTTACCACTTTTACATAATGCATTGATGTGTTCACACCATTAGAGTTGCTTTGACTCAATTCTTAGAGTTAAGCTCCCCCTAGATGTGAGATCCCCCATAAGAGGGATGAACTAACCTTGGGTTTTTATTGATGATGACTTCATGTAGGTGTTGAAGATGTGGATGCTCAAAGTTGATGAAGATCATTTGGAGCAATCCTTTTGAGTGAGTGGCACTTTCAATACCTACACGGGTTAGTCCCACAAGGAACAAACAAGTATATCCATAGACATAGAGTGATGCACACATAATATGATGTCCATGAAAGCATTAGGTTACCTTGTTCCTTGCCTTACCAACAAGAGGGTTTGTGACTCCTTGAACTTAGTGCAAGATGTGGAAGTTGATTGCACTTGTCCTTGCCATAATGATATGAGTGAAGAATGTTGGCGGAGTCACCCTCAAGAACTCTCTAGTTCTTCTTATTCGGGATCCACATCATCTTGATGGGAATCCTTGAAGTTGTAGTTGTACTTGATGAAGTAGAACTTGACATAGTCTTGGGAACCCACTTGACCAAGGCCTTAGGAGCTTCTTCAAATGCATCAATCTCCTCTTGAAGCTTGTCCTTGCCTTTTTGCTTGTGGTCTTGTGTTGGAAGATCATCTTGAGCTTGTGTTCCCTTGAAGGAAGTAGGATCATACTTCTCTTGTTGAGGAACAAACTTCGTCTTGGGATATTGATCTTCTTCCCACTCAACTCCATTGGCATTGAACTTTAGTTCAAAACCAACACCTTGGTTCTTCCGGTGCCTTCCTTGCTTGCATACAATTTCCTCGAATTGCTTACTCCCGGCAAGGCTCTTGTAAACACCTTTCTCTATAATTCCCTTCAATAAGCTATTTTATTGCTCAAGTGTAACTTGGCTAAGAGAATCATTAGTGGAATCAAGAGAATTACTAGAAGCAACAATATTGGATTTAGCATGATTATTGTTACTACTAGAGGAAGAATCCTTTTTGTTCTTGTTATTGGACTTGACTTGAGGCATGTAAGTAGATAAGAGTAAACGCTTGGCAATGTAAGAAGAACTTTTCTTGCGGAGATCATCATTGATTGCCTTTAAGAACTCATGCTCTTGCTCAAGGTTGAGCTTTTCAAAGCGTAACTTCTCATGAGCCCTTAAAAGTTCTCGATGATCTTCTAAGATAGTTTCTTGAGCTAACTTAAGAGTGTTTAGTTCTTTAGTTAGAAGCTCAATCTTCTCCTTGTCATTGTCATTCGTTTTATCTTGTTTAGCATGATTAATTGATGTTTCATCATAGTATTCATCACTAGAGTTGTCAACAAGTAAATCATCATCATCTAACAAGTCATCTTCATCACTATTGAAATCAACATACTCGGGGTGTGTTACCTTAGGGCCTTTAGCCATGAAGCATATTCCAATTCCTTCATTTGGTGAATCAAATATGTCGTAGGAGTTGGTCGACACAAGTGCTAGACCGGCAACACCTTCATCTTGAGTATGTTCGGAGTCAGAGTGATAGCTTCTGTCGGAGTGATGTTCAGAGTCGGAATCGGATACCCATTCACCAACATGAGCTTGATGTCTTCGTTTTGTGTAGCTCTTTGATGACTTATCCTTCCTTTCTGAATCCTTGCTTCTCCAGGATGTCCTTCGTTCATACCGATCATCTCTACTCCTTCTCTCTCTTGGCGGTGATTCTTCTCTTCTACTTCTTCTCTTGGGAGAATCTTCTCTTCTTTTGTAGGGTGTCGTACACTCGTTGGAATAGTGTTCGGGTCTCCCACAATTGTAGCAATTGCTCTCTCAACTGGAAGATCTTTTGTCATTGTAGGACCTTGACTTGGAGCTTCTTTCTTTGCTTCTACTCTTGTAGAATTTGTTGAAGTTCTTCACCATTAAGCTCAATTCTTCATTGAAGGTTTGTTTCTCACTTGATGATGTAGGGGCTTCATATGAGGCTTTGTAAGCACCACTTGACTTGTTGTGAAGTTCCTCCTTATCCTTGAGTGACATCTCATGAGCAACAATTCTTCCAATGACTTCCGTTGGCTTGAGATTCTTATAATTGGGCATCATTTGGATCAATGTGCACAGGGTATCATATTTTCCATCCAATGATCTTAGGATCTTTTTGATGATGAATCTGTCGGTCATCTCTTCACTTCCTAAGCCCGCAATCTCATTTGTGATAAGAGCAAGCCTAGAGTACATTTCAGCGACACCTTCACCATCCTTCATTTTGAACTTGTCAAGCTGACTTTGGAGCACATCCAATTTGGATTCCTTGACGGAGTCAGTACCTTCGTGCATATCAATCAAAGTATCCCAAATTTCCTTTGCATTCTCAAGATGGCTGATTTTTTTGAACTCTTCGGGGCATAATCCATTGAAGAGGATGTCACAAGCTTGAGCGTTGTATTGTAGCATCTTCAATTCATCCGCACTAGCTTCACGGTTCGGTTCTCTCCCATCAAAGAATTCACCTTGCAAGCCAATACACACAATTGTTGGAAATATGCCCTAGAGGCAATAATAAAAGTATTATTATATTTCAATGTTCATGATAAATGTCTTTTATTCATGCTATAACTGTATTATCCGGAAATCGTAATACACGTGTGAATACTTAGACCACAATATGTCCCTGGTGAGCCTCTAGTTGACCAGCTCGTTGTGATCAACAGATAGTCATGGTTTCCTGAATATGGACATAGGATGTCGTTGATGACGGGATCACATCATTAGGAGAATGATGTGATGGACAAGACCCAATCCTAAGCATAGCATAAAAGATCGTATAGTTCGTTTTGCTAGAGCTTTGCCAGTGTCAAGTATCTCTTCCTTCGACCATGAGATCGTGTAACTCCCGGATACCGTAAGAGTGCCTTGGGTGTATCAAACGTCACAACGTAACTGGGTGACTATAAAGGTGCATTACAGGTATCTCCGAAAGTAGCTGTTGGGTTGACACGGATCGAGACTGGGATTTGTCACTCCGTATGACGGAGAGGTATCTCTGGGCCCACTCGGTAATGCATCATCATAATGAGCTCAATGTGACCAAGGTGTTGGACACGGGATCATGCATTACGGTACGAGTAAAGTGACTTGCCGGTAACGAGACTGAACAAGGTATTGGGATACCGACGATCGAGTCTCGGGCAAGTAACGTACCGATTGACAAAGGGAATTGCATACAGGGTTTTGATCGAATCCTCGACATCGTGGTTCATCCGATGATAACATCGAGGAGCATATGGGAGCCATCATGGGTATCCAGATCCCGCTGTTGGTTATTGACTGAGAGCGTCTCGGTCATGTCTGCATGTCTCCCGAACCCGTAGGGTCTACACACTTAAGGTTCGGTGACGCTAGGGTTATTAGGAAGACTAGTATGTGACTACCGAATGTTGTTTGGAGTCCCGGATGGGATCCTGGACGTCACGAGGAGATCCGGAAGGGACCGGAGGTAAAGATTTATATATGGGAAGTTGTCAAACAGACACCGGGAAGTTTTGGGGTCATACCGGTATTGTACCGGGGCCACCGGAAGGGTTCCGGGGGTCCACCGGGAGGGGCCACCCCTCCCGGGGGGCTACATGGGCTGCGTGGGGCAGGGAGCCAGCCCCTGGTGGGCTGGCCGCACCCCCTCCCTTGGGCCCATGCGCCTAGGGTTGAGGGGGGAACCCTAGAGGGGGCGCCCCCCTTGGCTTGGGGGGCAAGCCACCCTCTCCCCTCTCCCCTAGGCCGCCGCACCCCCCCTAGATGGGTTCTAGGGGGGCGGCCCCCTTCTCCCTTCCCCCTATAAATAGAGGGGTGAGGGGAGGGCAGCCGGACCACCCTCCAAGGCGCAGCCCTCCCCTCCCCAACACCTCTCCTCCTCCGTTGTGTGCTTGGCGAAGCCCTGTCGGAGTACTGCTTCTCCACCATCACCACGCCGTCGTGCTGCCGGTGGAGCTGTCTTCCTCAACCTCTCCTTTCCCCTTGCTGGATCAAGAAGGAGGAGACGTCTCCCGTCCCGTACGTGTGTTGAACGCGGAGGTGCTGTCCGTTCAGCACTTGGTCATCGGTGATTCGAATCACGTCGAGTACGACTACATCATCACCTTGCAAGCTTCCGCACGCGATCTACAAGTGGTATGTAGATGCAAACTCTCTCCCTTGACTCGTTGCTTAGATGAACTCATAGATGGATCTTGGTGAAACCGTAGGAAAATTTTTAATTTTCTGCAACGTTCCCCAACAGTGGCATCATGAGCTAGGTCTATGCGTAGTTCTCTTTGCACGAGTAGAACACAATTTTGTTGTGGGCGTGGATTTTGTCATCTTACTTGCCTCTACTAGTCTTTTCTTGCTCAACGGTATTGTGGGATGAAGCGGCCCAGACCAACCTTACACGTACGCTTACGTGAGACCGGTTCCACCGACTGACATGCACTAGTTGCATAAGGTGGCTGGCGGGTGTCTGTCTCTCCCACTTTAGTTGGAGCGGAATCGATGAACAGGGCCCTTATGAAGGGTAAATAGAAGTTGACAAAATCACGTTGTGGTGATTCGTAGGTAAGAAAACGTTCTTGCTAGAACCCAATTGCAGCCACGTAAAAGATGCAACAACAATTAGAGGACGTCTAACTTGTTTTTGCAGCGATTGATCATGTGATGTGATATGGCCAGAAGTTGTGATGAATGATGTATTGTGATGTATGAGATCATGTTCTTTGTAATAGGATTCACGACTTGCATGTCGATGAGTATGACAACTGGCAGGAGCCATAGGAGTTGTCTTTATTTTTTGTATGACCTGCGTGTCATTGAATAACGCCATGTAAACTACTTTACTTTATTGCTAAACGTTAGTCATAGAAGTAGAAGTAGTCGTTGGCGTGACAACTTCATGAAGACACGATGATGGAGATCATGATGATGGAGATCATGGTGTCAAGCCGGTGACAAGATGATCATGGAGCCCCGAAGATCAATGGAGCTATATGATATTGGCCATATCATGTCACAACTATATAATTGCATGTGATGTTTATTATGTATTATGCATCTTGTTTACTTAGGACGACGGTAGTAAATAAGATGATCCCTTATAAAATTTCAAGAAGTGTTCTCCCCTAACTGTGCACCGTTGCTACAGTTCGTCGCTTCTAAGCACCACGTGATGATCGGGTGTGATGGATTCTTACGTTCACATACAACGGGTGTAAGACAGATTTACACATCGAAAACACTTAGGGTTAACTTGACGAGCCTAGCATGTGCAGACATGGCCTCGGAACACGGAGACCGAAAGGTCGAACACGAATCGTATGGAAGATACGATCAACATGAGAATGTTCACCGACGATGACTAGTCCGTCTCACGTGATGATCGGACACGGGCTAGTCGACTCGGATCGTGTAACACTTAGATGACTAAAGGGATGTCTAATCTGAGTGGGAGTTCATAATTTGATTAGAACTTAATTATCATGAACTTAGTCTAAAACCTTTGCAAATATGTCTTGTAGATCAAATGGCCAACGCTCATGTCAACATGAACTTCAACGCGTTCCTAGAGAAAACCATGCTGAAAGATGATGGCAGCAACTATACGGACTGGGTCCGGAACCTGAGGATCATCCTCATAGCTGCCAGGAAACAATATGTCCTAGAAGGACCGCTAGGTGACGCTCCCGTCCCAGAGAACCAAGACATTATGAATGCTTGGCAGTCTCGTGCTGATGATTACTCCCTCGTTCAGTGCGGCATGCTTTACAGCTTAGAACCGGGGCTCCAAAAGCGTTTTGAGCACCACGGAGCATATGAGATGTTCGAAGAGCTGAAACTAGTTTTTCAAGCTCATGCCCGGGTCGAGAGATATGATGTCTCCGACAAGTTCTATAGTTGTAAGATGGAGGAAAATAGTTCTGTCAGTGAGCACATCCTGAAGATGTCTGGGTTGCACAACCGTATGACCCAGCTGAACATTAACCTCCCAGATGAGGCGGTCATTGATAGAATCCTCCAGTCGCTCCCACCAAGCTACAAGAGCTTTGTGATGAACTACAACATGCAGGGGATGGAAAAGACCATTCCTGAAGTGTTCTCGATGCTGAAGTCAGCAGAGGCTGAAATCAAGAAAGAACATCAAGTGTTGATGGTCAATAAGACCACTAAGTTCAAGAAGGGCAAGGGTAAGAAGAACTTCAAGAAGGACGGCAAAGATGTTGCCGCGCCTGGTAAGCCAGTTACCGGGAAGAAGTCAAAGAATGGACCCAAGCCTGAGACTGAGTGCTTTTATTGCAAGGGGAAGGGTCACTGGAAGCGGAACTGCCCCAAATACTTAGCGGATAAGAAGGCCGGCAACACCAAAGGTATATTTGATATACATGTGATTGATGTGTACCTTACCAGTACTTGTAGTAACTCCTGTGTATTTGATACCGGTGCCGTTGCTCATATTTGTAACTCACAGCAGGAGCTGCGGAATAAACGGAGACTGGCAAAGGACGAGGTGACGATGCGCGTCGGGAATGGTTCCAGAGTCGATGTGATCGCCGTCGGCACTCTGCCTCTACATTTACCTACGGGATTAGTTTTGAACCTTAATAATTGGTATTTAGTGCCAAGTTTGAGCATGAACATTGTATCTGGATCTCGTTTAATATGAGATGGCTACTCATTTAAGTCTGAGAATAATGGTTGTTCGATTTATATGAGAGATATGTTTTATGGTCATGCTCCGATGGTCAATGGTTTATTCTTAATGAATCTCGAGCGTAATATTACACATGTTCATAGTGTAGATGCCAAAAGATTTAAAGTTGATAATGATAGTCCCACATACTTGTGGCACTGCCGCCTTGGTCACATTGGTGTCAAGCGCATGAAGAAGCTCCATGCCGATGGACTTTTAGAGTCTCTTGATTATGAATCGTTTGACACGTGCGAACCATGCCTTTTGGGCAAAATGACCAAGACTCCGTTCTCCGGAACAATGGAGCGAGCAACCAACTTGTTGGAAATCATACATACCGATGTGTGCGGTCCAATGAGCGTTGAGGCTCGCGGAGGATATCGTTATGTTCTCACTCTCACAGATGACTTGAGTAGATATGGGTATGTCTACTTAATGAAACACAAGTCTGAGACCTTTGAAAAGTTCAAGGAATTTCAGAATGAGGTAGAGAATCAACGTGACCGAAAGATAAAATTCTTACGATCAGATCGTGGAGGAGAATACTTAAGTCACGAATTTGGTACACACTTAAGGAAATGTGGAATCGTTTCACAGCTCACGCCGCCTGGAACACCTCAGCGAAACGGTGTGTCCGAACGTCGTAATCGCACCCTATTGGATATGGTGCGGTCTATGATGTCTCTTACCAATTTACCGCTATCATTTTGGGGATACGCTCTAGAGACAGCTACATTCACTTTAAATAGGGCACCGTCTAAATCCGTTGAGACGACACCGTATGAATTATGGTTTGGAAAGAAACCTAAGTTGTCGTTTCTAAAAGTTTGGGGATGCGATGCTTATGTCAAGAAACTTCAACCTGAAAAGCTCAAACCCAAGTCGGAAAAATGTGTATTCATAGGATACCCTAAGGAAACTGTCGGGTATACCTTCTACTTAAGATCCGAAGGCAAGATCTTTGTTGCCAAGAACGGATGCTTTCTGGAAAAAGAGTTTCTCTCGAAAGAAGTAAGTGGGAGGAAAGTAGAACTCGATGAAGTACTACCTCTTGAGCGGGAAAGTGGCGCAGCGCAGGAAACCGTTCCTGTGATGCCCACACCAACTGAAGAGGAAAACAATGATGATGATCAAGGTACTTCGGATCAAGTTACTGCTGAACTTCGTAGGTCCACAAGGACACGTTCCGCACCAGAGTGGTACGGCAACCCTGTCCTGGAAATCATGTTGTTAGACAACAATGAACCTTCGAACTATGAAGAAGCGATGGCGGGCCCAGATTCCAACAAATGGCTTGAAGCCATGAAATCCGAGATAGAATCCATGTATGAAAACAAAGTATGGACTTTGACAGACTTGCCCGATGATCGGCGAGCGATAGAAAACAAATGGATCTTTAAGAAGAAGACGGACGCGGATGGTAATGTTACAATCTATAAGGCTCGACTTGTCGCTAAGGGTTATCGACAAGTTCAAGGGATTGACTACGACGAGACTTTCTCTCCCGTAGCGAAGCTAAAGTCCGTCCGAATCATGTTAGCAATTGCCGCATACTATGATTATGAGATATGGCAAATGGACGTCAAAACGGCATTCCTTAACGGGCATCTTAAGGAAGAACTGTATATGATGCAGCCGGAAGGTTTTGTCGATCCTCGGAACGCTAACAAAGTATGCAAGCTCCAGCGATCCATTTATGGACTGGTGCAAGCATCTCGGAGTTGGAACATTCGCTTTGATGAGATGATCAAAGCGTTTGGGTTTATGCAGACTTATGGAGAAGCCTGCGTTTACAAGAAAGTGAGTGGGAGCTCTGTAGCATTTCTCATATTATATGTAGATGACATACTCTTGATGGGAAATAATATAGAATTTCTGGACAGCATTAAGGCCTACTTGAATAAGTGTTTTTCAATGAAGGACCTTGGAGAAGCTGCTTATATATTAGGCATCAAGATCTATAGAGATAGATCGAGACGCCTCATAGGTCTTTCACAAAGCACATACCTTGATAAGATTTTGAAGAGGTTCAAAATGGATCAGTCCAAGAAGGGGTTCTTGCCTATGTTACAAGGTGTGAGATTGAGCTCGGCTCAGTCACCGACCACGTCAAAAGATAAAGAAGAGATGAGTGTCATCCCCTATGCTTCAGCCATAGGATCTATTATGTATGCCATGCTGTGTACCAGACCCGATGTAAACCTTGCCGTAAGTTTGGTAGCAAGATACCAAAGTAATCCCGGCAAGGAACACTGGACAGCGGTCAAGAATATCCTGAAGTACCTGAAAAGGACGAAGGACATGTTTCTCGTTTATGGAAGAGACGAAGAGCTCGTCATAAAGGGTTACGTCGACGCTAGCTTCGACTCAGATCTGGATGACTCTAAGTCACAAACCGGATACGTGTATATGTTGAATGGTGGAGCAGTAAGCTGGTGCAGCTGCAAGCAGAGCGTCGTGGCGGGATCTACGTGTGAAGCGGAATACATGGCAGCCTCAGAGGCAGCGCATGAAGCGATTTGGGTGAAGGAGTTCATCACCGACCTAGGAGTCATACCCAATGCGTCGGGGCCGATCAAACTCTTCTGTGACAACACTGGAGCTATTGCCCTCGCCAAGGAGCCCAGGTTTCACAAGAAGACCAGGCACATCAAGCGTCGTTTCAACTCCATCCGTGAAAATGTTCAAGATGGAGACATAGAGATTTGCAAAGTGCACACGGATCTGAATGTCGTAGATCCGCTGACTAAACCTCTCTCGCGTGCAAAACATGATCAACACCAGAACTCTATGGGTGTTCGATTCATCACAATGTAACTAGATTGGTGACTCTAGTGCAAGTGGGAGACTGTTGGAAATATGCCCTAGAGGCAATAATAAAAGTATTATTATATTTCAATGTTCATGATAAATGTCTTTTATTCATGCTATAACTGTATTATCCGGAAATCATAATACACGTGTGAATACTTAGACCACAATATGTCCCTGGTGAGCCTCTAGTTGACCAGCTCGTTGTGATCAACAGATAGTCATGGTTTCCTGACTATGGACATAGGATGTCGTTGATGACGGGATCACATCATTAGGAGAATGATGTGATGGACAAGACCCAATCCTAAGCATAGCATAAAAGATCGTATAGTTCATTTTGCTAGAGCTTTGCCAGTGTCAAGTATCTCTTCCTTCGACCATGAGATCGTGTAACTCCCGGATACCATAAGAGTGCCTTGGGTGTATCAAACGTCACAACATAACTGGGTGACTATAAAGGTGCATTACAGGTATCTCCGAAAGTAGTTGTTGGGTTGACACGGATCGAGACTGGGATTTGTCACTCCGTATGACGGAGAGGTATCTCTGGGCCCACTCGGTAATGCATCATCATAATGAGCTCAATGTGACCAAGGTGTTGGACACGGGATCATGCATTACGGTACGAGTAAAGTGACTTGCCGGTAATGAGACTGAACAAGGTATTGGGATACCGACGATCGAGTCTCGGGCAAGTAACGTACCGATTGACAAAGGGAATTGCATACAGGGTTTTGATCGAATCCTCGACATCGTGGTTCATCTGATGACAACATCGAGGAGCATGTGGGAGCCATCATGGGTATCCAGATCCCGCTGTTGGTTATTGACTGAGAGCGTCTCGGTCATGTCTGCATGTCTCCCGAACCCGTAGGGTCTACACACTTAAGGTTCGGTGACGCTAGGGTTATTAGGAAGACTAGTATGTGACTACCGAATGTTGTTCGGAGTCCCGGATGGGATCCTGGACATCACGAGGAGATCCGGAAGGGACCGGAGGTAAAGATTTATATATGGGAAGTTGTCAAACAGACACCGGGAAGTTTCGGGGTCATACCGGTATTGTACCGGGGCCACCGGAAGGGTTCCGAGGGTCCACCGGGAGGGGCCACCCCTCCCGGGGGGCTACATGGGCTGCGTGGGGCAGGGAGCCAGCCCCTGGTGGGCTGGCCGCACCCCCTCCCTTGGGCCCATGCGCCTAGGGTTGAGGGGGGAACCCTAGAGGGGGCGCCCCCCTTGGCTTGGGGGGCAAGCCACCCTCTCCCCTCTCCCCTAGGCCGCCGCACCCCCCCCCCTAGATGGGTTCTAGGGGGCCGGCCCCCTTCTCCCTTCCCCCTATAAATAGAGGGGTGAGGGGAGGGCAGCTGGACGACCCTCCAAGGCGCAGCCCTCCCCTCCCCAACACCTCTCCTCCTCCGTTGTGTGCTTGGCGAAGCCCTGTCGGAGTACTGCTTCTCCACCATCACCATGCCGTCGTGCTGCCGGTGGAGCTGTCTTCCTCAACCTCTCCTTTCCCCTTGCTGGATCAAGAAGGAGGAGACGTCTCCCGTCCCGTACGTGTGTTGAACGCGGAGGTGCTGTCCGTTCAGCACTTGGTCATTGGTGATTCGAATCACGTCGAGTACGACTACATCATCACCTTGCAAGCTTCCGCACGCGATCTACAAGTGGTATGTAGATGCAAACTCTCTCCCTTGACTCGTTGCTTAGATGAACTCATAGATGGATCTTGGTGAAACCGTAGGAAAAAATTTAATTTTCTGCAACGTTCCCCAACAACAATAGCCCAAACGTCGGGGTTATGTCCGAGAATATACATTTTCATCTTATGCTTCCAACTAGCAAAATTAGTGCCATCAAAGTAAGGACCTCTACGGTGATAATTTCCCTCGCTAGACGCCATACTCTCCTAGGTTATGAAACCAAGGCTATGATCACCAAAAGCTATGGAAATCAAAGCAAATGGAGACCAAAGCTCTGATACCTCTTGTAGGACCTTGAAGTAAGTCTAGAGGGGGGGGGGGTGATTAGACTACTTGACCAATTAAAAACTTAACCTTTTGCCAATTTTAGTCTTTGGCAGATTTTAGCTATCTTAGCACAAGTCAAGCAATCTTCACACAATTCAATCAAGCATGCAAAGAGTATATGAGCAGCAGAAAGTAAAGCATGCAACTTGCAAGAATGTAAAGGGAAGGGTTTGGAGAATTCAAACACAATTGGAGACATGGATGTTTTTGTCGTGGTTCCAATAGGTGGTGCTATCGTACCTCCACGTTGATGGAGACTTCAACCCACGAAGGGTAACGGTTGCGCGAGTCCACGAAGGGCTCCACTTAAGAAGGGTCCACGAAGAAGCAACCTTGTCTATCCCACCATGGCCGTCGCCCAAGGACTTGCCTCACTAGCGGTAGATCTTCACGAAGTAGGCGATCTCCTTGCCCTTACAAACTCCTTGGTTCAACTCCATAATCTTGTCGGAGGCTCCCAAGTGACACCTAGCCAATCTAGAAGACACCACTCTCCAAGAAGTAACAAATGGTGCATTGATGGTGAACTCCTTGCTCTTGTGCTTCAAATGATAGTCTCCCCAACACTCAACTCTCTCTCATAGGATTTGGATCTGGTCGAAAGAAGATTTGAGTGGAAAGCAACTTGGGGAAGGCTAGAGATCAAGATTCATATGGTATGAATGGAATATCTTGGCCTCAACACATGAGTAGGTGGTTCTCTCTCAGAAATGGTAAGTTGGAAGTGTAGGTTTGTTATGATGGCTCTCTCCATGAATGAAGAGGAGGTGGAGGGGTATATATAGCCTCCACACAAAATCTAACCGTTACACACAATTTACCAATCTCGGTGGGACCGAATCAACAAACTCGGTCGGACCGATTCAGTAAACAATGTGACCCTTAGGGTTTTCGGTGGGACCGACATGCAAACTGGGTGAGACCGATTACACAAACTTGGTGATACCGATTTTGGTAATAAGCTAACCAGAGAGTTGGTCAGGTAAACTCGGTGGGACCGATTCGCTCATGTCGGTGAGACCGAAATGTTACAAAAAGGAAACAGAGAGTTTACATTGCAATCTCGGTGGGACCGATCGCTCACTTCGGTTAGACCGAAACATTACGAAGGGAAATAGAGAGATTACAATCCCATCTCGGTGAGACCGATTTGCCTAGGGTTTGTGGTAGTGGCTATGACATCTAAACTCGGTGGCGCCGGATAGAAAGAATTGGTGGGGCGGAGTTTGACTTTAGGTTTAGGTCATATGTGTATATGAGAAAGTAGTTGAGGGTTTTTGGAGCATATCACTAAGCAACTTGAAGCAAGAAACTCATCAAGCAACACCTCATCCCTCCTTGATAGTATTGGCTTTTCCTATAGATGCAATGTGATCTTGGATCACTAAAATATAAAATGTAGAGTCTTGAGCTTTTGAGCTTGAGCCAATCCTTTTATCCTTAGTATTTTGAGGGATCCACTTTCCTCATCCATGCCATGCCATTCATTGAGCTTTCCTGAAATATTTGTCTTGGAATAGTATTAGCTCAATGAGTTATATGTTGTTAGGAATTACCAAAACCACCTAGGGATAGTTGCACTTTCAGTTTATGTATCAAGTTGGTGTCTCATCAGCTAACAGTAATCCTGGGGCTGGTGAGCACAAGGGCCATTTTCTGAGAAATTAATATCCCAAAAATCCGGTCCTGACAATCTTGGTATCAGAGCCAGGCTGATCATTGGCTAATCCTATCTTAGCCAGGTCAATAAACCTAGGTCAACCAGCCCGCCAGACCTTAACCTAACCCCGGCCAAGCTTCTCGTGTAAGATAGCCACACAGTGACCCCGACACCCTTTGGCAGTCGGTGCCCAACCTATCAGCCTAGCCTGTTGATCACGCGCCAATGACCGACACCTAAATTGTCTCATTCGCAAGCGTGCGAAGAAGACTCCATCCCCTTTTTCTATAAAAAGGGCACGCTAGCCTCAACCCATCACAACACATCCTCTTCCCCAAACCAAGCTATAATGCCTGGACCTATTGTGCACAATGAGACCACATCAACCAACCTTGGAGGTTTTGTGACCGTGCTAGCAAACCTCACCCGCCATGCCTTTGCATTAGAAGAGCCCCCAGAATATGTGGTGTACCAAGGGCCCATGAGCGGTGAGAGCCGTCAATTCCGGGCCACTGTGCACATCTATGGTAGGGGTCTATCGCCAGAACGCCCCTACAGGTTCACCGGAAGGACAACTTCCTTTGAGCCACAAGCCATCCAACTAGCTGCTCGAGAGGCTATAGTTCAACTCAGGCACTTGTCGCCCAGAGTTAACTATCGCTCGTTCTACTACTACCCCAGCCGTGATGGGTATAGTAGGCCACCCCAGGTTACCAACGGAGATCACAAGACGGATCCTGCATTGTTGCATCCGGTGCGCTATGTAAGTGCACTAGAGGAACTATTCGATCAAATCACCCTTGATCTGATCGTAGCTCGTGGAGAACTGGTTCGCCGAGCCCCGGCAAGAGGAGAAGATGAGCCCGACGCCGACAACCCAGTCGTGCTGTTCGGACAACCGATCGAGTCCTTGAGGTATGCCCCAGCCATCGACCAAAATACTTTGGTGTCCCCAGAAGTGCTTCGTCGCCTTTCGGGAACACGCTCCAACGGGATTGTGGCCAACAACCCCCGCGATGGTCATCATCGCTACCCTGACCCTGAAGCCTCTCAACTCCATCCAGCTAACCCCGACGGTGAAACCCGTGGAGAAGCCTCGACGTCCACAAGGCACGACCGCTTAGATATAAACAAGGTAGACTAAGTCACTCGAATAAACCGAGTCTTAGTATGTCCACACCCTGTAAATGTGTAATCTCGCATCACCATAAATAATCGCAGCCTGCTTGTGTGACTTTAGTAGCCATGCATAAATATGTTTGCATGCGGTTGCATTTTTTATTTCCGGGCACAGCTACCAAAAACCACCCTGACAACACCCACAGTAATACATCACTTTTGTGAGATATGTGTATCTGTAGCATTGACCCCGACCCCAAAGAGCAGAACCGACAAACTAGTTGCCCTTCACCGCGATAAATAACCCAGCCCGAATGCTATATAAAAGGCCACCTCGTGACCTTGCCAAGTATCCCTCACCCGGTACACAACTCTCACAACCATTTCTTTGCCATGTCGAGCCCTAGTATTTATCCGAGAACTCCAGATGCAACCCCAGGTAGTTTTGTTAAAATATTGTGGGACTTTACCTGCAGTACCATGAGTGCTACCCATCCACCTAGTACGAGCTGCTCAAATCGAGGATCACCCCATCCACCTCGAAATATTGGGTAGTGGTGCACATCCCTCCCACAAACCCAAACCAAGACCCAACGGAAGTCTCCTTTGTTGGGAAATCTATGCCGACTCCGCAAATGGCCATAGAAGCTGATGCGTACGAAGCGTTTGCTCGCCTTCGATTCGCGGTACCCTATGCCAGTGAACGGGGGTATTATTACTTCCCGAGTCGTGCAGCACCCGGAGAAGTAGCATCTTTTCCCGGTGGACGAATCGAGAGAGACCCAGTACTGGCCAACATTGCCCAGTATGTCATCGCTCAAGAGCGTTTGACCCAACGAGTAATGGCTTACCTCCAGAGCATCGCTGATTTAAATACTCAGATCGCCATCGGCAAACCACTGAGGCCCGACCAGGAGAGACGCGTTCATCGACTAGTCAATCTGCTTCCCCCGATAGAAGAAGAGTGTGCCCCAATTCCAGAGACATTTTCTCAGGACCTTGTCCATTTACCATTGTCGTTGTAGATGTCACTGCTCTGTTTATTGTCCCAACATTTGTTTATGTGTTGCAACTTATGCATGGTATCCTAAAATTTATGCGATGAATTAAATTCTTAGTTTCAATTAATGTGAGTGGTTTTTATTGCGGTTAATTTTTATTAACTGTTTTCACTCTCGTTAAACTCTGAAGTGAGATTTTTCCCTGAATTGTTGTAGCGTATATCTCTGCACGACATAGTTTTTTATTCCTGCAGCACCACAACAGCACACACACAACCACAACCACTTGACCACATGCACTAATCGCAAATCCACGTGCACATTTTGCACCTAACAGAGCAGCCCTTAGCAAATCTCGAGGACGGGATTTTTTCTTAAGGGGGGTAGTGTTGTAACACCCCAAAAATTAAACCGTGATTTATTAATTAAAATTTTGCCTTGGTAAATTAAACTTCTATTTTCTGGATTTTCTTTTGATTCAGAACCACTCTTTTCTTCTGAGTTGTGAAGTTTTTACCCCAAGTGAAAACTTTCCAAAAATATTGTTGGACTTGTATACCCTCTCAAGAAACATTTCTTTATTCAGTGAAATTATTTATATGATTATCTTCCGTGAGCTCTATTTCTTTTAAAAATGTTTTTTATAAGATTTAGGGTCCCATTTGCACTACAACCCTTTCAAATACTCCTTTAAAAATTCCACCAAAATTTGGGGATGACATGTGAGGTTCCTAAATCACTTTTATGCAAAAACCTCTTTTAATCACTTGGGGATTTTGAGCCCTACCTCAAGTTTTCAAATCTGGATCAGTTTGTGGGGTGCACTGCAACCTATTTAAATATTTCTTTAAAAATTACATAAAAATTTGGAGATGTCAGTAGATGCATATCATTCATTTTATGCAAAAACCCATGAGTGTGCTTTGAAAAATTTGAGCAAATCATCCTCTTTTGCTCTTTGGCCCAGTTGGGTGTTTTCTACTCCAACTCTATTTTATTTTACTCTAGTGCCCATGATCTTTCTCCTACTTATAAACCACCCTACAAAACCCTTAAGTCCAGGAGATTGGACCCATTGGTGCATTTTTAGTCCATGCTATAATAACCTTTAGTTTCTGCCCATATTTGGTTTTCTCAAAAGCTTGCACTAACAAGTTTTTGGTTTTGTCCTAACAACCTTGCCATCATCACTTGTACATAAAGAGACTAGGATCTGGAGTTTTTGGCCACCCCAAGAGAAGCCTAGATGACCATAGCATTCTGTCGAACACCTTGAGTGCATGAACAGGATTGGCATGAACTCTAGTTTGCATTTTGAACCTGCTTGCTTTGCCAAACCAGCATGTCTCATGACTCTACCTTAGTCTATAGCCCCACCCTGCTAAACCTCATGTGGATTGGAGCCCCCAGCATGCCTTGGCATTTTGCCGAACACGTAGCGTGCGTGCTTTGGGCACGCCCAGAGCGCAGGTTTTGCACGCGCGCGCAGCCGAGCCGCCGCGTCGCGCCCCTGGCCTTTGCTCGCCCGCAGGGCCACGCCTCGGCCTCACCCGCTCACCAGAACCCTCCAGGCTGCCCCTGGAGCCCCACAGCACCACCGTCAGGCCGGCCATGGCAGCTAGCGTCCGGCCACAGCAGGCTCCTGCCCTGGACGGCGCCGCTCGAGCCACTCTCGCTCGCTAGCTCGCCCCTGGAGCAGTGCCCGCTCGTCAGCTAGCTTCTGCCGCCATCCCCAGCCTCGCCACGTCGCCCTGCAAGCTACAGAACGGCGGTTCGCCGATCTTATCCCCGGCCGCCGCGGAACCGACCTAGTCGCGCTATAAATAGGGATCCCCGAGCCCATCTGGACACTCAGGCAACCTCGTACCATCCCCCTAGTGCCCCCACACCCAGCTATCGACGGAGGGAGGCCGTCTTCCCCGTCTCCGGCCAGTTCGGCCGTCGCCACCCTCCAGTCCCGCTCGTCGCAAGCAGAGCCTCCCCGGTCCATCCAGCGCCACCTTTCGACTCTCCTAGACCTTGTGGAGCCACCCCATCTCTCAAACACGACCGGGAACCACCGTAGATCTAGCCCCCAAATCCTCCCGAAGCCACCTCCGTCGCGAAGCTCGCTGCCGGTGACTCCCTTCATCCCCACCAGCCTTTCGACCACCGGGAGGACCGCCCTGGACCAGTGGATCCATCCCCGCCCTCAGAACCCCGCGGGAAGCCGCTGTTTGTCAACGGCGATCGCCGGAGCCTCGCCTCCGCTCGGGCAGAGGAGAAAGGAGGCGGGCGACTGGTCAAACCTGACCAGTGGGCCCAAGGGACCCACTGTCAGTGACCCCGAGCCGATCCACGCTGGCATAAGTGATAGCGTAATCCCAGAGTACGCTCCCCCCGAACCGTTTTTCTTTTTCTGTTTCTTTTATTTATTTATTAAAAACAGAATTTTGACTAGCTATATCTTTTTAAATATAAGTCCAAATGATTTGATTCTTTTTCTGTTGTTTCTCAAATTTTGTCTAGTTTATTTTCATATTTATTTGAAAATTTTCCAAACAACTTTTTTGTACTGTTTTGAAACTATGTGTTGATTCAAATTTTCTCAAAATAGGATTTTTGAAGAAGGCAACTTTCGAAAATGCACCCCACTTGCATACTCTTGAAGGCAAGCATTATGAACCCTAGCATAATATTGTTGTGTGGTGGTTGATACGGTTACAACACCACCTTAACACGAAGTATTCGTTATTTTATGTGATGATTTGATCATACTCATGAGTGCATAATGAATGTTCCTTGCTGTTGGAACTTGATATGCTTGTGATAGTAATCACCCTCGTATGCCTTTCATGCCTATCGGAAGGAATCCGGGAAAGCCTCTATCTTGGGTAGACACGAGCTTGTCTCCAGTCTTCGTCGAGACGGTTGTGTCCGGTATGGCATAGTGAGGTATGAGGAGGGGTGATTCTGTCTGTTGGTTGAAACATATTTGTTATGCTAATTATGCAGGGAATACTTAAACCTCCTGAGTCGGCCGTAGATCGAGTCTTGTTCCAGTAACCCCCATACTTGTTTCGTACTACCACTTGTCCCTGCCATAGGTAGGGTACGGTTCAGTAAGTCTTCAACCCCTTTCTAGCACACATCGTACAGGAGGCCATGATGGAAGATACCGGCTACATCTGGTAGGCATGCCACCTGGTCTGGGGGCATGGGTGTTTCCGGTTGTAGCCGAGGGGGTAGCTCCCCTAGTTTGCGCGCGTTATAAAGTTTGTGATCCCATACTAATCGAGGTTGTAGCCTCCCCACTTAGAGTTTTGCTTAACGAGTGTCGTGGGTGATTCCAGACACCGATAAGTCAGGCTGGTGTGTGCGGTCAGGTGTGTTTTCAATTAAAAGACCGTAGACGGAATTAGTCCTGATGGACTAACGGAATCCGTTACTCGTGGGTAAAGATACACCCTCTGCAGAGATTACATCTATTCGAATAGCCGTGTCCATGGTTAAGGACTACAGTCTGGGATGGGTCAAGTGTCGGTCTTAGTGTCGGTCTTCGGAGGAAAAACTGCTAAACCAGAACATTGATTATGACCTGTGACATATGATTATTATGATTATTATTATTGTGAACTAACCATTTACATTACTTGAATTATTGGGTATCCCTGGGACGGCTCTACCTCCTGGATATTCACTGTAATTATTCTCTTATAAGCCCTTTATGTGGTGTCGCTCAAACGCCCGACTGTGGCATGCTTGTCAATTAAATTACTTATAAGCCCTTTATGTGGTGTCGCTTAGACGCCCGACTGTGGCATGCTTGTCATTTAAATTATTTATAAGCCCTTTATGTGGTGTCGCTCAGACGCCCGACTGTGGCATACTTGTTATTTAAATTATTTATAAGCCCTTTTTGTGGTGTCGCTCAGACGCCCGACTGTGGCATGCTTTATATTATTATCCTTTCGAGGCGTCGCTTCAGACACCCGATCGGTGCATTCCATCACTACTCCCTTATTGCATATTCATGTTGTACATGAATAACCTGCTTGCGTGCATCATGGATTTTATTTTGTGACTGACGTTGTGATCATAGAATATTTCAGAGCATGATTATCATTTGTTATATTATACCTGTGTTCATAATGTTTGCGAGTACATTCAAAAGTACTCACTGGCTTGTCCCTGGCTATTGCCTTGGCCAGATTTCTTGCACGGAGAGGAGCGTTGCGATGACAGCCCCGGAACCTATGCAATGGTGATAGCAGCCTCGCGAAGATAGGAGTTATCCAGGTCAGCTGTTCCTGTGGGAAATGGAGTCCCATAGACGCTGATGAACCACAAACTGCTTCTGCCATCAGCCACTAGAAACCCTGTGTTGTACTCATAGGCCAAAATGGTCTTGTACTACATATTATGTATTTTGCTTGGAGTTTCTGTATCAAGTTGGTGTCTCATCAGCTAACAGTAATCCTGGGGCTGGTGAGCACAAGGGCCATTTTCTGGAAAATTAATATCCCAAAAATCCGGTCCTGACACCCTTGCCAGTCCTCACCCTACTGACGATGATCTCACACATCTTGTTGAGCATGAACGTGGACAGGAAAGTCTGCCATTTGATTGTGTTCCCCTTCGCAGCCCCAGTAATTGATGCCTTTGCAACCTTAATGGTCGCCTTAGTATCCGCCGCAAGCACCGCCGCCACTAAAGATGGTTGCACAATAGACCACTTGAATAGATCTGTATCAGGAGGCATATGCTCGAATAGCGGTTGGGGGTCCTCACATAGGAGGGACAAAACAGGTTCTCGAACAGAACAATGGCCTGACGAAGGTCTTCGGTGTTGGTGGTCATGTCCTGCGATGGTTAGCATCATGACTACTGAACAAGGACAATGCATACTGCGCATGGACTCATCTTCAAGCCCAACACACTAGCACATCTATTGAACTAGCATTGACTAATCATGAAGTTCAACGCAGTACCATGTCTATCTATCTACCATACTACACATGGTCTGATCATCAAGCATGCCACTAGAACGACATAACCTACCATACCACCTGCAGATCTACTCATACCACATGCTCACGGATCTTGAATTGAACGAGAAGGGGGTGAATGAACTTACAACTATCAAAGTGACAAGGAGGAGGCACGGAACAACTCGAGAGAAGAGGTGGAAGAATGATCACCACCGCGACCATCGCCGACCGAAGAAGATGCGCCACTTGCGTGCTTATCGATGAAGAAGCCACTCGGGGTGGGGAGCTCGAGGGGGTGGTGGCGGCGAGAGTTTTGGTGGTGATACTAGGGGGGCTTAATAGGGCAACCGAACCAGCGAAAGGTGACCCAATTCCTCCTACCGTTTTTTCGGCAACACGCGTGACTTCGATGTTGCGTTCCCCGTCCCTGCACGCCAAGAGTCTGGCTGAGAGGAAACCATTGATTTAGCCGTTCTAAGCGGGCTTGGTTGGGATGTGATTTAAGTTTCGTGCGGGCGAGATTTTGGTGCCGGGCATCCCCAAGAACGTCCTTAACGATGCTAGCACCACCTCATCGTTCACCACCATACATATCAGCGAATTGATCTACTCCTACCTCCGCAACTCCATGAGCCTTAAACCGGTTGTTACCAGCTAATATTAAAGTTCTTTTTATTTCAATCTAAGCTAAATTTGTTTTGTTACAAGAGTACACAAATTTGGCATTAAATGTCAAAATTTCGCAACCATTCTAAAAAAGCTAAATTTATTTCCCTAAAGCCAATTCAAGAACAACACATAAAACATAGTGTGAACATGCAGAGCGTGGCCTTAGGAAACGATATACACGTGGCCTATCATGCAGCAATATGCGAGTGATCACAACTTAAAGGCCGTGTTGCCAGCTGGGTGCAAGTTCGGTCATATGCCGGATGCCAACCCTAGGAACAAACTAAAACATATATATTATGAGCTCCATGGCCGTGCCAAAATAGATACTCCATCTGATCCATATTAATTGTCGCTCGTGCTAAGTGAGCGACAATTAATATATATCTTTCTCCTGTTCATGCCATTGCAAGGAAACAATAAGTTTATTCGGACTTGGAGTTGTGTTTGTCATCGACACGTCTGGGCATGTTGTTATGACTCTCATCTTTTATTTTTCTAAATTAATAACCTGGCAGTCCTCTTCAAATAGATTGAACCCATTAGACTCTGGTCTAAAAACAAAATTTTCTTGTTAAATACTTATTTTTATATCTTAAAATTTTCTTGTTAAATACTTATTTTATATCTCAAAATTAATAACATGGCAGTCCTCTTCAATCGTATTTACTTTATTTTATACTTTAAATTTTTTTACTCTTTTTTTAACATTAGTACAGACACACACGCTCATATATACGCGCATACATTCATCCCTATGAACGCGCGCACACACTCTATCCATATGAGCACATTCGAAAGACTGATTGATTTAAACACTGATGGGCTGGGGATATCACAGTCCCTTTAACCATCCAATCACAGATTGATTCGCTATTTTTTTTTAAATCCGTAATTGTCTTTGCCATTTGCCATGAAACTGGGAAAACCATACGATTTCCATGTGTGTCGTGGCCGTATCTTATACAGGTGTGCTCCACAAAACCTCGTCGCGGGTCTGGATTTTGGACCACCCACCGAACCGCCCGCCGGCGATAGCAGCCGCCGCCAATGGCCGCCGTCTCGACGGCCCAAATCCTCCCATTCCTCACCACCTCCACTTTCCAGTCCTCGCTTCTCTTCCCGCCCACAGCACGGCGGGCCCCAACCTCGCTGACCTACGCCGACCGCCCTGCTCCCGCCGTCGCGTCCTGTCCTCGCCCCGGTGGAACCCACAGGACTCAGGCTTTCCAGCCCGTTCTCCCTGCCTGTGCTGCCGTTTCATACTCCTCGTCGAGCGCGGCAGAAGGTACTGTGGTAATCAAATAGGGGCTGTGCTGTTGGCTTGAGCTCTTGTAATTGTGAGCTTTTGAAGGGGATGAAGGCATGTCTGACCCGGAGCTGAGGCTGGTGCTGGAGCTTGCAACCGACGAGGAGCTGCTGGAACTGGAGGAGATCCTCTATGGTACCAGGTCTGGCGCTCGAGCTTACTGATTGTTCCAATGCTGTTTACTGCTTAGCACTGAGATAACTGATTGTTTGGTTTGGATCATAGTGATGGGTTTCACGAGACAGAGTTGAATTCGCTAGTTTGGAGTTTCGTTAATAGTGTGCATATATAATCTGCTGCGATGTACTAGTTGTTTTGGACTTTTTGGCTGCCTCTTTTGGTTCCTACGTTGGTTATGACGGTAAGCATGCTTTGCTGCAGAATTAGTCAAATATATCTAGTTGCTTGTAAATATAGTGCACGATTACAAAGTAGTAACGCTAACCGCATTCAAATTATGGACAAAGAGGATCAGATCTGTGAATTTACACAGAATAGTGTTACTTTTGTTTTAGAAATAATTTAATTAAACTCTTTGGCAAAAGAGTTAATTATGGTCAAAGAGGATCAGATCTGTGAATTTACTTTTGTAATGCTAACTAGATCATATTTATTTGGAAATGATTAAAATTTCATCTCCTTTGTTTCTTTTTCCAT